>NC_069499.1:1560242881-1560460381 GCF_027579735.1 Bombina bombina | reverse complement strand
GGAAGGTGATTAGATGACCTGCTCATTCTGTCTCCCACAGTAGAGGGTCTGCAAGAAAAACTAGACCTACTGCAAGCCTACTGTGAATCACAGGCCCTCAAAGTAAATATGGGCATTTGCATGGGCTTTGCCCTTAAAAGTCAATCAGCTCTTTTACTGCCCATTAAAAAAAAATTAGAAACCCACCTAAACCTCCCCCCCTTAAAAAAAAACAACAACCGAACACTAACCCCGAAATAGGTACTCACCATTCCTGAAGTCCGGCAGTGAAGGTCCATTTTCAATCTTCATCCCGGTATCGTGGAGCCATCTTCCATCTTCATCCAGGGGTCGTGAAGCTGAGGCAGCGCAGTGCAAAGCAGGATCGGCGATGGCGCTGATATCCGACGTGGAGGCTCCTCTTCATGGGATCGTCCACCGCACACTGAAGCTTAAATGCAAGGTATTCCTTTTATATTGGGATACCTTGCATTCCTATTGGGTGAAAATGTCAATAGGATGAGAGCTGCTAAAAACTTATTGGGTGATTTGAACAGCCAATAGGATTTAAGTAGCTCTCATCCTATTGGCTGATTTGAGATTTTCACCCAATAGGAATGAAAGGTACCTTGAATTCAATCTTCAGTGTGTGGCGGCAATCGCATGAAGAGGGGCCTCCATGTCAGATGTCAGTGCGGTTGCCGATTTTGCTCTGCTCTGCGCCAACCTTAGCTCTGCGACCCGTGGATGAAGATGCAAAATGGCTCAGTGACACCGGGATGAAGAGTGAAGATGGAGCCGACTGAAAGAAGCCCTTCTTCAGGAATGGTGAGTACCTATTTCGAGATTAGTGTTTTTTTTTTTTTTAATCTTTTATTTATCAGATTTTTTTCACATAAATCAAACAAAAAGAAAAAAACAAAACAGCAATATAAATATTATACATAATAATTGTTGGAGACGCAGCTCCTACAACCTCAAGAACCACAAAACTGTACATAGGAAGAAAGAAAAAAAAACAAAAAAAAAACCCACCCCTCTCTCTCAACCCCCCCCCCCCCCACCATCCCCGCGGTATCCCCACCCGTTACACCCCACCAGGTCACTCCAGCCAGCTATGCGGAAAGACATTTAGTAATGTCAATTCCGCAAAACTCACTGATGATAAGAAAGGTGAAAGAATCAATTTTTGCAGCGAGGTGGGATAAGATAATATAACAGGTGACCATTTCCATAAAAAATTCTGGATTCTTTTCTCTGCAGCATTATATAAGTGATATGATTCAAATACTATTTGGTCTTGCAATATTTTAAAAATCACAGATAACACACCGCTATTCTTAGCTTTCCAATTTTTCAGTATGCAATGTCTAACTGCCAATATAATTGTATTTAGACTATTTATAGTATTGCAATTGATAGCTTCATTCAGAGGACAAAGGAAAATAATATCTATCGCAGATAGAGCTATTGTTACTTTATATAATTTATTAAACCAAAAAATAATTTTCAACCAAAGTTGTCTAACCTTAGGACATGACCAAAACATATGAAGTAAATCTGCCCTGTCATGTGCACACCGCGGACACCGATTAGCACCGGAAGGGTAAAACTTGGATAATTTCCAAGGTGAAAGATAGAAATTATTAATCACTTTCATATGAGATTCTTTCCATGATATTGGTACTTTACACTTGGACATAGCCTTAAAGCTCTGATCAATTGTTTCATGTTCCACTGATGGAGTTACCGAACACCAAGTTTTACATAGATTATCCTTAATGGCCTGGCTCTGTTTATTGAGCATAATATCATACAACAGAGAGATTGACGCATCTCCTGCAATAAATTTTTGTATGCATAATTTAATATCCTGCCAAACCGTTTTAAGGGGGGCACGCCACCTCTGAGCCATAATGAAGTGTCGGATTTGAAAATAAGCAAATAAACCAGACCTAGGAATCCCATATTTACTAAAAATATCTTCTACTGATAATATTTGATGGTTTTCATCCAGCATTTGTTTAACAAATTGCAAACCTTTTCCAGCCCAATCTTTAAATATTTTTTGATATAACCCTGGAAGAAAGCTTGGATTACCTACAATAGGTAGAAAATCAGAGCAGGAAAAATCTAGATCTAGCGCTGTACAGAATTTATGCCACGCTTGTACGACATTTTTAATAGAGATGAGGCAACTAATATTCTGCAGCAACTTCTGTACTGAAGAGTGTAAAATTGCTTTTAATGAAAATGGGGCAATTAAAAAAGTTTCAATCTCCTCGGATGATACTAAATTGGATCCTGCAAGCCAATCTATCGCTATTTTGACGAGTGCAACTAAATTATAAAATTTAAGATTGGGCAATGCTAATCCCGCTATGTCCACCTTTTGCATTAATTTACCTAATGCAATTCGAGGCTTTTTGTTATTCCAAATGAATTTAGAAAATGACGCATTGATTAATTTCAAATCCTTATTCAAGATAAATAAAGGGAGATTCTGCAATGGGTATAGCAGACGGGGGAAAACAATAGATTTAATTAAATTGACACATTAATTCACTCTTTTCCAAATTTATCTTATACCCTGAGAAGGAACTAAAAATTTTCAGAGTTTGAAGGACCGTTGGTATAGAATACTGTGTATTAGCCAGAAATACTAACACATCGTCTGCATATAATAGCGTTTTAAGAGACTGTGTACCAACTGGAACTCCAGATAGAACTTCTCTAAAACGGATTGCAAGGGGTTCCAATGCTATGTTAAACAGTAGCGGGGACAGGGGACACCCCTGTCTAGTCCCTCTTTGCAAAGTTATTTTAGGGGATATCATCCCATTAACCAAGATAAAAGATATAGGGTTATGATATAATCTACTAATAAATTGTACAAATTCACCCTTAAATCCAAATTGATCTAATGCTCGGAATAAATATTCCCACACAATTGAGTCAAACGCTTTGACAGCATCTAGCGAAAGAATAGCAACATCCTGCCATAAAGGTTCCTGCTTGTCCTTATCTATGTTCCAAGCATAATCTAAAATATTAACCAGTTTACGAATATTTTTGGCTGGATTCCTGCCTACCATAAACCCGGTTTGATCTGGATGGATAATTTTGTGCAAACAGGAAGATATTCTGGATGCAATAATAGACATTAATATTTTATAATCTATATTTAAGACTGAAATTGGCCTGTATGAGGCAGGATCTTCCGCATTTTTGTCCTTTTTTAGGATAAGCGAGATATTTGCTGCGGAGAAATAACTTGAGATAGAACTCTGTGAACAAAAATAAGAATTAAAAAGTTTTTCTAATATCGAAAGTATATCACCGTTTAAACATCTATAAAACTCTGCAGGAAATCCATCCGGCCCTGCTGCTTTATTCAACTTTAGATTATCTATTGCTTTTCTAATTTCTTCCATGGAAATTGGGGCATTAATCAAAATTAAATCATCACCGGATATTTTAGGTACTTTTATCATATTCCAAAACATATCTTGCTTCCTATTATCTATTTCAATTCTCGTATAGAGTTGTTGATAATAGGTATAAAAGGTTTCAACAATTCCCGTCGTTTCAGTGAGTCTACCTTTATCTGTCTGAATAGCTAAAATAAGATTCTTTTTTTTCCTTGCTTTTGTCAGTTTGGCCAGATATTTTGCGGAGCAACCATGCACCCCTCTAAAATAAAGATTAATCTTTGTTTCCTCCTCTACTAATTTTTGTTTTTGAAAAAGATCTCTTTCTTTTCTATGATCTCTATATTTTCCCCAATTGGCTACTGTCGGATTCAAATAATATTTTCTATATGAGTTCTTAACTTGATTTGTAATTTGATTTTCTCGTGCTCTATTCTTTTTCTTTCCTATGCTCACATAAGACTGAATCTCCCCCCGTAAGACCGATTTAAATGCTTCCCACAAAATTTCTGGTTTACAAAGGTAGTTTAGATTTTCATTATAATACCGCTGCCATGAAGTTTTTACAAAATTAACAAATTTAAAGTTAGTATATAAATGACGAGGAAAAATAAATCTTGGTACTTTACCCTTTTCTTTATTACCTGAGGGAAATATCAATGAGACAATGGCATGGTCTGAGACACAAAAGTCCCCCATTTTACTTTCTAGATCCTGCAAAGCTAATGTTTCCGAAATTAAAAAGAGGTCTATTCTAGAGAAGGTGCAGTGTGTTTTGGATTCACATGAAAACGCGACTAGATCAGGATTTTTGTACCGCCATGCATCCACTAGTTTCAACTTTGAGCAAAATTGTCTTAAATATTTAGCATTCTTATTATAACGAGGATTGTTTTTTTTCGAAAATCTATCTAGTTCTGGACAAAGAGTTGCATTGAAATCCCCTCCTAGTATCAAATTCTCAGACACCAACGGGAATAACTTCAATTTTATTCCTTCCCAGAAAGCGGTCGAAAACTCATTTGGAGCATATATATTACATACAATCAATTTTATATTTTTCAATTGTATCTGGAGAAGAATAAACCTGGCTGCCGGGTCTATTTCAACCTTAATTAATTTATAATCTAATTCTTTATGAAAAAGAATAGCGACCCCACACTTTCTATATGACCCTGATGTGGAGACAACCTCCCCCACCCATTTTATTTTTAATTTTGCTGCTTCTTGCTCATTGAGATGTGTTTCCTGCAGGAGAACCACATCAGGTTTATAACTAGCTAATGTTTTAATAACCAGTTTCCGCTTGATGGGGGAGGTAATCCCCCCCACGTTCCAGGAGAGAATTTTAAGTCCTTCACTCATCTAATAAGTACACATGTATTACGACTCAGGGGGAGGGCAGGGAGGGACACCCGCCGGGGGCGGAAAGGGAGAAGGGCGAGAGAGAGAGAGGGGGAGAGAAAAAAAGAAAAAAAAGAAAATATAAAAACACATAAAAATGCAAAACTAACAACTTCATTATTTCTGTTTAGCATAAAGTATCTAAATAGTAAACACCTTATCCATGTAAGTCTTCTACTGATTACCCAGACTCTAAATATTTTTTGACTTCTTCCACCTTATCAAAGACATACCTAGCACCTTTATCATCTACAATTATACGTGCCGGGTACACCATATGGGCTTTTATCCCCTTATTTATCAATTGTGTACAATATGGGGCCATTAATTTTCTCTTTGAAGAAGTTTCAAAGGAAAAATCCTGGAATAATAAAATCCTGCTCTTTCCAAAGATAGGAGGGTCATTTTTTTTAAATAACTTCAATATTTCAATCTTATCTTGGAATTTTAGTAGTTTGAAGACACAAATTCTATTTTTTGAGACCCCATCCCGGGAAGAATTCTTTGGGCCCACCCTATGCGCTCTCTCTATTACCAATGGTAGTGACTGTGGTGACATCCCTAATGCTTGTGGTAATGTGATTGCAGTAAATTTCATTAGGTCCTCAAACTCTGGAATTTCTGGCAAACCTACTATCCTGATATTATTACGCCTGGAGCAATCCTCAAGATCCTCCAGGCGTGTCTGCATATTTTTAATTTTAGTTTCTTGTTTCTGTATTAGGTCTTGATGTATATGGGTTACATCTTCTACATCAGAGATTCTGGTCTCTGCCTCTGTTAATCTGGCCGCAAATTCCCTTACTTCAGAAGATAGCTCTTTCTTTATCCCTTCAAATTGTGGAGAGAATATCTCTGTCAACTGTGAAATAAGTACTTGTGGATCAAACAGCATTTTATTAACTTCTATTACGCTATCTAAACTGGTATCCATCATTTAACTTTTTTTATCCTTTGTTTTTACAGGCATTTTGGGTGAATTGGATTTCACCTGGGTGATAAATTTTTCCATTAAGGATAGTGCAAACAAAAAATAAAAAAAATAAATCAAGTGTACATTATCAGGTAAAAAACCTATAGCAAAAAACCCCAGAAAATAAATGAATAAATAAATCGTGAACACAAGTAGAAATCTGTGTGTAGCCCCCTTTTTTTCCCCTTATCTAATCCCCTTTCCCCCTTACCCCCTTTTTTTTTTTTTTTTTTTTTATTATATAACCTTAGTGTAGAGCAAATTCAAATTGTGTTACTTCTAATAGTGTTACTAGTGAATAAGTGCCTGTACTACCTCAATTACTTCAACCAGTTATGTTAGATACAGCATTGCCGTTGGGCTCATCTTTTAACCTTAATATATAAAAACACAAGAGATCATATACTTTTGTTATGCAAACAACTTAGTCCCTATGAAATACTTATTAGCTGAGTTGGCTTCAACTTATTTGAATAACATTTAATTTCTTAACTCCAAACAGCACCTTTCAGGTTTATATGCCCCAACATACATATAACCACATTTAGCATAATAAGACAGAAGAAATACTGATCAATTGGCAATGATTTGAGTAGCTTCCATTAATATAGTAATATTTAGCATAACTTGTTTTAGAAAAAAGACAAGATAAATAATGATACAGGGTTTAAAGAGGCTATGTACCCACCCAAACTATATCTTAGCCCAACAATTACCCTGAGATATATTATTGCCTTATATAATGTTTATACATATCCCAATAGGGTCTTTAACCCTTGCTTCTAAGAACAAAAGTTCAGGGACTTGGTTTTCCGTGGCAGCTTACTCCTTTTCCATGGCACTATATGCCTGATATCACAAAGTTACATTCAGAAACAATATAGAAGTAAGCCCAAACAGTTTGTCACTTTATAAATCACTTTTCCAAAGTGGAGATACCAGCACTTAAATATAATGGCACGGCGGCCATTCCTCTGCTCACTGGTTATAGCAATGTCACCATCTAGCCAGCCGAAATAAGCAAGTGGATAAAAAACTTACAAATACAGGCAGCTTCTTTGTATTCTCATAAGCCTAATTTGACAAGGGGCTTATACAGCGGCTCTTCTCTGCAACCACGATGGATCCTCTGCAGCTCTGTAATACTCTTGTCTGCGTGGAGAGCGTGGCGTCGGCGTCTTCACACACCTCCACTCCTCTATTGGCTCGTCAAGAGGGCTCGACCTCGAAGCGGCTTCCCGATTGGTCGCCTCCTCTGCTGCAGCCCCGGTAGTATCCGGTGAATATCCAAGAGGATCAGGGGGTGTCCGTCACACAATGCCCTAGGAGGTAGAACTACCCCACAGCGGGCACACTTGCTTTGCCTTTACTTTCCCACCGGTCCACTCCTGACAGCCTGCGTGCCTCCGGCGTTCCGCTCCCTCAGCTATACCATTGCCAGCTGAGCCGATTGTAAGTCACTTAGGGGTTTCCTGCCGGGGCCAAGATGGATTTGCCCCTCTCCCTAGGGTGCTTCTTACACCAACAGCGGGAAAACTGGCCACGGGAAGATGATGCCTGTGCTGTCCACACTTGGTACAACACGCCAGACTCAGCGTGCTCTACTGAACAGCTCCTCCTACCGGAAACCGCTCCAGAGATTAGTGTTAGTTTCTTTTGTTGTGGTGTTTTTTTTTTTTTAGATGAGGGCTTTTTATTTTTTTTTAATGGCCAGTAAAAGAGCTGATTGCCCTTTTAAGGGAAAAGCCCATACAAATACCCATTTAGGGGCAATGGTTAGCTTAGGTTTTTTTATAGTTAGGTTTTTTTATTTTGGGGGTTGGGTGGTAGTTTAGTGTTAGATTAGGGGGTGTTTTTATTTTGGGGTGGCTTTTTTGTTTTTATAGGGGTATTAGATTAGGTGTAATTTTTTTATTTTGCTTAATTTCATTTATTATTTTCTATAATGTTAAAAAAAAATATTTTTCGTAATTTTAGTTTGTTTTTTTGTGTAATGTTAGGTTTTGTTATTTTGTTTAATTTAGATTTTGTTATTTTTTGTAATGTTAGGTTTTTTTGTTTTTTTCCGTAGTGTTAGGAGTTTTAAATTTGTAATTTAGGATTTTTATTTTTAGTATCATTTATTTTTTTTAAATAGTAATGTTAGGTTTATTTATAATTTAAGCTTAGGTTTTATTTATTTCACAGGTAAGTTTTTATTTATTTTAAGGTAGTTATATTGTAACTTTAATTTAAAGTTAATGGTTGTTTAGGTTTAGGGGTTAATAGTTTAATTTGGTTTGTCGCGATGTGGGGGGCAGGTGGTTTAGGGGTTAATAGGTTTATTTAGTGTTAGTGATGTGGGGGGATGGCAGATTAGGGGTTAATAGGTTTATTTAGTGTTGGCAAAGTGGGGGGACAGCGGTTTAGAGGTTAATAGCTTTAGTGTTAGCGATGTGGGGGGACGGCAGATTAGGGGTTAATACTTTAATTTAGATAGTCGCAATGTGGGTTGGTGGTGGATTAGGGGTTAATAGGTTTATTATAGTATTTGCGATGCGGGAAGAAGGGCGGTTTAGGGGATAATAGGTAGTTTATTCGGAATGGTTTGTTGGGGTATAGGCTATAAAGATCACATTAAAGGCGTACCGTGCGACTTGTAATACGGGTGAGCTGGCCATTCTTTTTAGCAGTAAAGCCATACCCCACAACTTGTAATCTCCCTCAGTGGGTGCAGGACAGAGATTGGGAGATTCCCATTGCTGCTACCGATGCACAAAAAGGTTTACAAATAGTGACACAAGTATGCTCCACCACCAAGCACTCTGTGACCCAGCATCAGAAGCACCTAGGCCAGGTAAGAAACATGGTCGCGTTGTCAGGATCCTGCTCTCCCCCTCCTGCACTTATCAGTACCTACCTCCAATCCCATCTCTCTCCTTCTCCTCCTTTGATGTCCACTGTATTCGCCTGTTCTCCCCCCTCTCCCTCAGAGTGGCAGTCATCTATCGCCCTCCTGGACCGACAACCCACTTCCTTGACAACTTTGCCACCTGGCTTCCTCACTTTCTCTCTACTATTATACCAACCCTAATTCTTGGGGGCTTCAACATTCCCATTGACAACCCATCTGCCCCTGCAGCCTCTAAGCTTTTTTCACTTACATCCTCCTTCAGTCGCTCACAATCCACCCTATTCTCTTCTCACCATGATGGACACTACATCACAGGGTATTTTCCTACCTCTGCTCTATATCTGACCTCACCTGTTGGCCTTTTCCCGTTTCAGACCATTAAATGGTCACCTATAATATTAATGCAACAGCTAAACCAACTTCTCCATCCCGCCCCGCACCTCTAGAAATCTACACGCTGTGAATCCGCTCCAATTTTCAAAAATCATTCAAGATCTCCTCCCTCAAACTTCTACTATAACCTGCCCTGATCTCGCTACAGCCCACTATAACAAAACTCTCTCCTCTGCACTAGACACACTTGCCCCTCCTGGACTGCGCAAAACATCATATACATCCCTGGCGCTCTCAGCAAACACGCTATTTGCAACAATGCTCCCGTACTGCTGAGCGTGTCTGGAGGAAAACTCACTCTGAACGTGATTTCATACACTATGGGATTAATTTATCAAGCTCCGTACGGCTAACCAGAAACAGAAGTTATGAAGCAGCGGACAGAAATAAACCCGATTTAATACGATCTGGTTGATTGACACCCCCTGTTAGCCAGGGGGCGGTATTGCACCAGCAGTTCACTAGAACTGCTGGTGCAATGATAAATCGATATGTGGCGGACATGATACGCTGTAGGGATGTGACACTAACTCCTTTCTGCAGGGTGACACAGACTGTAGGGATGTGACACTAACTCCCTTCTGCAGGGGGACACAGTGACATAGAGTAAGGATGTGACACTACCTTCCCCTGTGCAGGGTGACACAGTGACAGACAGTGGAGATGTGATAGTAGCTACTTCTCTGCAGGGTGACATAATGATAGGGACTGTGACTAAAACTACCTCTCTGCAGGGTGCCCAATGACATTCAGTAGGGATGTAACACTAGCTCCCCTCTGCAGGGTGACACAGTGACATACAGTAGAGATGTGACAATAGCTCCCCTCTGCAAGGTGACATAGTGACATACTGTAGGGATGTTACACTTTCTCCCCTCTACAAGGTGTCACAGTGACACACTGTAGTGATGTGACACTAGCTCCCCTCTGCAAAGTGACACAGTCACAGACTGTAGGGATGTGACATTAGCTCCCCTCTGCAAGGTGACACAGTGACAGAGAGTAAGGATGTGACACTATCACCCCCTGTGCAAGGTGACACAGTGACAGTAGAGATGTGATACTAGCTACATTTCTGCAGGGTGGCACAATGATATACAGTATGGATGTGACACTAGCTCCCCTCTGTAGGGTGACACAGTGACAGAGAGTAAGGATTTGACACTACCTCCCCCTGTGCAGGGTGACACAGTTTCAGACAGTAGGGATGTGACACTGGCTCCCCTCTGCAGGGTGACACAGTGACATACTGTATGGATGTGACAAAAGCTCCCCTCTGCAGGGTGACACAGTGACATACAGTAGGGATGTGACACTAGCTCCGCTCTGCAGGGTGACACAGTGACATACAGTAGGGATGTGACAATAGCTCCCCTCTGCAAGATGACACAGTGACATACTGTAGGGATGTGAAATTTTCTCCCCTCTACAAGGTGTCACAGTGACACACTGTTGGAATGTGACACTAGCTCCCCTCTGCAAAGTGACACAGTGACAGAGAGTAAGGATGTGACACTATCGCCCCCTGTGAAAGGTGACACAGTAGCTGAGTATCTCTCAAGTGTCACCAGCCCAAAGCACAGACAGATAGATACTCACTAAATACAGAATCTCTGATCACCAGCTGGAAATAGAGACTGACAGATATCAGACAAAATGGAGGCCCAGGGCAGCCAGACAGTGTGGGCCATGTGACAGTGGGGACATAGAGACTGAAACACACTTCCTCTTGTAGTGTACAAGATACAAACCCTTAAGGGATAAATACTTCCCAGAAATAACAAAATAAATAACAGACATTGCCCAGAACAAGATAAACGATGTATACTTGTAGTAGCAAAATATGTAACAGACTGTCACATGACCAGAACCCACAATCAGTATAAATGAAATGTCAACATATTTACCCCACTTTACTCCTATGTGACCAATTGTTATTACTATGTTTTTGTTGTAACATATTACTTTGGCAACATATGTAATAATGAAAATAAAGAATTCTTGACTGGAATTGACATGGCTGCAGGAATTTGTGACACTAACACTATCTCTGCAATGTGACACAGTGACAGATACAAGGGATGTGACACTAGCTTTCCCTCTGCAAGATTACACAGTGACAGAAAGTAGGGATGTGACACTACCTCCCCCTGTGCAGGGTGACACCGTGACAGACAGTAGAGATGTGATAGTAGCTACTTCTCTGCAGGGTGGCACAATGCATACAGTAGGGATGTGACACTAGCTCCCCTCTCCAGGGTGACACAGTGACATACAGTAGGGATGTGACACTAGCTCCCCTCTGCAAGGTGACACAGTGACAGACTGTAGGGACGTGACACTAGCTCCCCTCTGCAAGGTGACATAGTGATAGACTGTAGGGATGTGACACTAACTCCCCTCTACAGGGTGACACAGTGATAGACTGTAGGGATGTGACACTAACTCCCTTCAGCAGGGTGACACAGTGATATACTGTAGGGATGTGACACTAGCTCCCCTCTGCAGGGTGACACAGTGACAGAGAGTAAGGATGTGATAGTAGCTACTTCTCTGAAGGGTAGCACAATGCATACAGTAGGGATGTGACACTAGCTCCCCTCTGCAAGGTGACACAGTGACAGACTGTAGGGATGTGACACTAGCTCCCCTCTGCAAGGTGACACAGTGATAGACTGTGGGGATGTGACACTAACTCCCCTCTACAGGGTGACACAGTGATAGACTGTAGGGATGTGACACTAACTCCCTTCTGCAGGGTGACACAGTGATATACTGTAGGGATGTGACACTAGATCCCCTCTGCAGGGTGACACAGTGACAGAGAGTAAGGATGTTTACTACCTCCCCTGTGCAGGGCGACACAGTGACAGACAGTAGAGATGTGATAGTAGCTACTTCTCTGCAGGGTGGCATAATGACAGGGACTACAGGGATATGACACTAGCTCCCCTCTGCAAGGTGACACAGTGCCATACAGTAGGGATGTGACACTTGCTCCCCTCTGCAAGGTGAGAGAGTGACATACAGTAGGGATGTGACACGAGCTCACCTCGGCAAGGTGACACAGTGACAGACTGTTGGGATGTGACACTAGCTCACCTCGGCAAGGTGGCACAGTGATAGAGTGTTGGGATGTGACACTAACTCCCCTCTGCAAGGTGACACAGTGATAGGCTGTAGGGATGTGACACTAACTCTCCTCTACAGGGTGACACAGTGATAGACTGTAGGGATGTGACACTAACTCCCTTCTGCAGGGTGACACAGTGACAGAGAGTAAGGATGTGACACTACCTTCCCCTGTGCAGGGTGACACAGTGATAGACAGTGGAGATGTGATAGTAGCTACTTCTCTGCAGGGTGACATAATGACAGGGACTACAGGGATGTGACTAAAACTACCTCTCTGCAGGGTGGCACAATGACATTCAGTAGGGATGTAACACTAGCTCCCCTCTGCAGCGTGACACAGTGACATACAGTAGGGATGTGACAATAGCTCCCCTCTGCAAGGTGACACAGTGACATACTGTAGGGATGTGACACTTTCTCCCCTCTACAAGGTGACACAGTGACATACTGTAGGGATGTAACACTAGCTCCCCTCTGCAGGGTGACACAGTGACATACAGTAAGGATGTGACACTAGCTCCGCTCTGCAGGGTGACACAGTGACATACAGTAGGGATGTGACAATAGCTCCCCTCTGCAAGGTGACACAGTGACATACTGTAGGGAGGTGACACTTTCTCCCCTCTACAAGGTGTCACAGTGACACACTGTAGGGATTTGACATTAGCTCCCCTCTGCAAGGTGACACAGTGACAGAGAGTAAGGATGTGACACTATCGCCCCCTGTGCAAGGTGACACAGTTTCAGACAGTAGGGATGTGACACTGGCTCCCCTCTGCAGGGTGACACAGTGACATACTGTATGGATGTGATACTAGCTACTTTTCTGCAGGGTGGCACAATGATATACAGTAGGGATGTGACACTAGCTCCCCTCTGCAGGGTGACACAGTGACAGAGAGTAAGGATTTGACACTACCTCCTCCTGTGCAGGGTGACACAGTTTCAGACAGTAGGGATGTGACACTGGCTCCCCTCTGCAGGGTGACACAGTGACATACTGTATGGATGTGATACTAGCTCCCCTCTGCAGGGTGACACAGTGTCAAACCATTAAGATGTGACACTAGTTACTCTCTGTCACTGTGTCACCTTGCAGAGGGGAAGGATGTGACACTAGCTCCCCTCTGCTGGGTGACACAATGACAGACAGTAAGGATGCGACACTAGATGTGACAATAAATAAAAAAAAGAGAAGCGCTCAACCTGGGAACGAACAATAGCATAATAGCTTGTTCTATGGCTAGTTACCACCCAAGAAGCAGCCTCTTTTTGCTCAACACGTGCCTTTCACAGAGAAGAATTTTCCTGAAGCATATCAGTCTGATCCTGACTTCATAGTGCAGTCCAGCCCCGAAATACCAGGCAATCCCTCTCTGAACGAGAGAAATAGCAAAACCCCAGACGTATGTTTCGGCCTATTGTGGGCCTTGTCAGTGAGGTGCAGCCATATCCCTCTAGGCACACTGAGCAACGGGTCCACGTCTGGATTCCCGCATCACACTTAGGGAGACTTCAGTAGGGATGTGACACTAGCTCCCCTTTGCAGGGTGAAACAGTGACAGACTGTAGGGATGTGACACTAGCTCCCCTCTGCTGTGTGACACATTGTCAGACAGTAGGGATGTGACACTAGCTCCCCTCTGCAGGGTGACACATTGTCAGACAGTAGGGATGTGACACTAGCTCCCCTCTGCAGGGTGACACATTGTCAGACAGTAGGGATGTGACACTAGCTCCCCTTTACAGGGTCAAACAGTGACAAACAGTAGGGATGTGACACTAGCTCTCCTCTGCTGTGTGACACAGTGACAGACTGTAGGTATGTGACACTAGCTCCCCTCTGCAGGGTGACACATTGTCAGACAGTAGGGTTGTGACACTAGCTTCCCTTTGAGGGGTGAAACAGTGACAAACAGTAGGGATGTGACACTAGCTCCCCTCTACAGGGTGACACAGTGACTGACTGTAGGGATGTAAAAAGGTTTAGATATACACAGCGCCAACACAAAGTGATACAAGCTCCCAAAATGAGATCCCTAATAAACTCAAAGAATAGTCATAGTAGTACAGAAAGAGGGAGCACTAAAAAGGCTAAAGTATTACCCTATTCTAATAACAATCTATATAAAAATCCAGTTCTATATAAAAATAGTAAAATCAACATTTATTATAATAAAAATGACAGGCACTAGGGTACCTTTTTAAACGAAAGAACAAGTGTGATAATGTGATGGTGTTCTCAAATATGTTTGATGAGAAATAACCAGTGTTGAAAATTATAATAATGTTTTAGATCATGATCAGTCCTCTATAATTGTGTCTAAATATTAGTAAAAATCCAAGTAAATAGTGTCCAGGAGATCCAGGTTGGAGTCCTCAAAAAAGTGTAGAAAAAAATGAAAATAAATAAATAATAAAAATGGACAGTGAACCAAAGAAGTGTTAAATCCAATGGTGTCGATACTTGTGGAAATAAAACTCACATAGTACAATAATGTAATAAATGGGAATAAAAACCTACTTAAAACAGGCTTACCCTATGTAAAAGACTCGAGCAGTGACTTCTATCGACGCGTTTCTACCCTAGAGTGGGCCTTTTTTCAAGATGTCAACTGCTAGTATTACTGGGGCTTAAATAGCAGTTATCTGCCAATCATAGAAGAAACCTTTTCCCGCCAAAAGATACTCTTACTATGAATATCATAATAATAGTAAATGCCCTTAAAGGGACAGTATACACTCATTTTCATATAACTGCATGTAATAGACACTACTATAAAGAATAAGATGCACAGATACTGAAATGAAAATCCAGTATAAAACTGTTTAAAAACTTACTTAGAAGCTGTCAGTTTGGCTCTGTTGAAAAGGCAGCTGGAAAGCCCACTGCAAGTGGGAAATAAGACACTCCCCCTCCCCCTTCTTTTGCATATGAAAAGACCTTTTACACAAACAGCAGCAAGCTGGAGAAGGTAGCTGACAGTATTCACATAAAACTTTGGGGCTTGGTTAGGAGTCTGAAAATCAGAGCAATGTTATTTAAAAATAAGCAAAACTATACATTTATTTAAAAAAAAAACCTTTATGGGCTATATAAATAGATAATCTACAAAACATTTATGCAAAGAAAAAATGAGTGTATAATGTCCCTTTAAGGAAAATGGTTTTTACAAGAGATGCCGTTACATCACTTCTGGTAATTGCGGCTTGGTCACTGATGCTTATGGGAAATTTTTTCTTATTTTAATTTTTTCTACACTTCTTTGAGGACTCCAACCTGGATCTCCTGAACACTATTCACTTGGATTTTTACTAATATTTGGACACAATTATAGAGGACTAATCATGATAAAAAACATAATTATAATTTTCAACACTGGTTATTTCTCATCAAACATATTTGATAACACCATCACATTATCACACTTGTTCTTTTGTTTATCCATCTTATGTACTTTTTTTTAAATATAATTTGGTCTACTATAGGGTACCCTATTACCTGTAATTTATAAATGTTGATTTTACTATTTTTCTAAATATTTACAGTAACATCCCTTTAAATTATTTAAATAGTTTGCTATTTGTTTATCTTCTTCCACTACTCTATCATCATTCTTGAGTCTTACTATCCCTCTGTTCGTTTTTCTCTTTTTTTTTTTTTTAATGCCTTTTTATTGAGGTTTTTCACAGAAGAAAAGGAAATTACACAACAAATGATATGACATGGAAACCATGTGATCGCGGAATTAATAGCTCCGTAACACAGCCCCATTGATGTCTATGGGGAAAAAAAATATTACGTTTAAACCTAACACCCTAACATAAACCCCACATCTAAACACCCTTAATCTGCTGCCCCCGACATCGCCCGCATTTACATAATGTTATTAACCCCTAATCTGCCGCTCCCGATATCGCCGCCACCAAAATAAATCTATTAATCCCTAATCTGCCGCTCCTGAAATTGCCGCCACTATACTAAAGTTATTAACCCCTATTCCCCTGCACCCCAAAATCACCCACACTATAATAAAGATATTAACCCCTATTCCACTGCTCCCTGACATAAAGTTATTAACCCCTAAACCTCTAGCCTCCCACATTACTACCACTAAATAAACCTATTAACCCCTAAACTGCCAGCCCCCCACATCGCAACAACCTAAATTAAAATATTAACCCCTAAACCTAACTCTAAACCTAACACCCCCTAACTTTAACATAATTAAAACAGAGCTAAATTAAAGTTACCATTATTAACTAAATAATACCTATTTAAAGCTAAATACATACTTACCTGTGAAATAAAACTTAAGCTAGCTACCATATAACTAATAGTTATATTATAGCTAGCTTAGGTTTTATTTTTATTTTCACAGGTAAGTTTGTATTTATTTTAACTACCGTAGGTAGACTAGTTAGTAAAATAAATACAAACGTACCTGTGAAATAAAACCTAAACTGCCTTACACTAAAACCTAACATTACAAAATAAAAAAAAAAAAACACTAAAATTACAAAAAAATAAAAAAACTACCATTAAAAAAATAACAAACAATAAAAATTATTACTATTCTAATACTCTGTTTTTAAAATAAAAAAACACCCCAAATTAAAAAAAACCTAATCTATAATAAACTACCAAGCTCGACAAAAGAAAAACATACACCCCCTAACAGTATACAAACCCCGACCCCCAAACCCACAAAATAAAAATAAAGTCAAACTTAATCTACTCATTGCCCTGAAAAGGGCATTTGTATGGGCATAGCCCTTTTGCTGCCCATTAAAAATAAAAAACGGCTATTCGGAAAAAAAACACTCCAAAATGAAAAAAAAAACATTACACAAAATAACAAATAAATTATCCAAAATAATAACAATTATTCCTATTCTAGTACCCATTTTAAAAAAAAACACCCCAAAATAAAAGAAACCTAATCTATAATAAACTACCAATAGCCCTTAAACGGGCCTTTTGTAGGGCATTGCCCTAAAGAAATCAGCTCTTTTTCTAAAAAAAAATACAAAGACCCACTAACATTACAAACCCCCACCCCCCCCCCAAACCCACAAAATAAATCTAAAAAACCTAATCTACCCATTGCCCTGAAAAGGGCATTTGTATGGGCATTGCCCTTAAAAGGGCATTAAGCTATTTTTCCTGCCCTCAATAGGGAATTCAGCTCTTTTAAGAAATGCCCAACCCCCTAATCTAAAAAAAACCCACCCAAAAAACCTAACCCTCTTTAGGTACTCACAGTTGCTGAAGTCCCGCTTGAACGATCTTCATCCCGGCGGCTCCATCTTTATCCGGGTGGCTCCATCTACATCCATCGCGGGACCGGCATCTTCTTCATCCCTGCGGAGGCAGAGCAGTCGATGCGCGGAGGTGAAGGTCCAAGGCGGAGGTCCATCGATACAATGTGGAGGTCCTCTTCATGCGATCGTCCACCGCACACTGAGGATTGAAATGCAAGGTACCCTTTTTATACTGGGGGTGCCACTGCATTCCTATTGGCTGAAAATTTTGAATCAGCCAATAAGAATTAGGGCTGCTAAAATCTTATTGGCTGTTCAAATCAGCCAATAGGATTTAAGCAGCTCTCATTCTATTGGCTGATTCGAATCGGCAGATTAGGGGTTAATACATTTAATTTAGTGTTTGCGATGCGGAAGGGCCTCGGTTTAGGGGTTAATAGGTAGTTTATGGGTGTTAGTGTACTTTGTAACACTTTACTTATGAGTTTTATGTAACAGTTTGTTGCATAAAACTCATAACTACTGCTCTTAGATGGCGGTACGGAACTTGTCGTTATAGGGTGTAACGCAAGCTTTTCAGCCTCACGGCAAAACTTGTAATGGCAGCGCTATGGAAGTCCCTGACGTTGCGTTACAGGCTAAAAGGCTTGCGGTTCAGCTATACCGACAAGACTTGTAATGGCTGCGTTGCTGTTTTAATGCTGAAATGGCAATTTATCCAGCGTTAAAACACAAACGCACAAATTGTAATCTACCTGTATGTTTATTAAAATGACACAATAAAAGTTTTTTGATTTTACCTCGGGCTTACTCAATGAATTGTGAGCGTGAGTGTGAGTATTACGGCACTGGATTTAATAACTCCTATGCCTCACTTCAGACTATCTTCTTCCTAGATAGATGTGTATAAAAAGTGTAAAAAAAAGGTTGTTTTTTTTTTAAGTGAAGCACTCAACGCGTTTCACCTCACATTCGGGCGTTATTGCTTTAAAGCCTGAATGTGAGGTGAAACGTGTTTATGTTTTAACAGCGTTTCAGAAAGAAGTTAAATAATACAACCCTATCTGAACCCGTAATAGACTTTGCCCAGCAAGAAAATAGAATTCTAAAGTGAAGAATCCTCTCCTGCGTACAGAAGTACTAAGTGCAGGACCCAGATGATTTCAGGATTCACTAGTTAACTTGCGCAAGTTATGAAGACACAAACCCGATAAATTGTGATGTCATCAGCAGACGCCTTTACCACCAGTATAGGAGTAATCCTAGAGCCCGGCAGGCCTTCTTTTTTTCTCAGATACCTAAATAAACCACCAAGGAAGTACTGAAGAGTCAATCCCAGAATAAGGGGAAACACTCGAAAGCTACGGAAGCTAAAAAGTGGAATTTGGAGGACGTTAAGAATATCTGTAAACCGGCGCTATGCAGCCTGTTCCAATAAATTATAACATCTAAAACAATCAATTACCTTCTATAAGATTTGGGGTAATACATACTTAATTGCACAAGCTGCATATTACAATACCGAAGTGTAAAAGGTACCAATCACGATATAATCTGGATAAATTTTACCAATTGTACAGAGACATTGAAACAATACAATTACACTTCTAATCACCAACAAAAAAGTTACAATATAACCAACGGAACTTTGACTTCTTACCAAAATATCTGGACATTTATTACACATTAAAATACGCTTACATTAGTCTTTTGAGATGGTTTCACATTTATAGTCTATGACATCAAGCTTCCATTAGAGATGGACATTTTATGTCGCAGTTTTCTGCATCTTTCATGATTTGATTTTTTTTATGCATTTTGTAATTTTTTTATGCTATTTTGTTCTCTCAACTCTATTTTTTGCAAACAGTTTTTTTATAGTGTTACAACACTAATTTATCAATATTTTATGATTTATTTGAGAGCTTCTTCTGTGCTAGGATAAGACATATAAAGTTCCAATCATACAGTTTAATAGATTGCATATCATATCATTCTACCTTTGTATATTCAAATATTTATCCTCATTACCTCTACATAATAATAGATCTGAGATTTAGATCTTTTTCATTTCCTTATTATCATATGTTGTGTGACTCCATTTGATTTTAACCCCTAGTGCTTTTTGTTAGTGTTTCACTACAAAAAAACACCTTTCTTTCTAATGACACAATGAGTCCACGGATCATCATTAATTACTGTTGGGAATATTACTCCTGCCCAGCAGGAAGCGGCAAAGAGCACCACAGCAAAGCTGTTAAATATCTCCTCCCTTCCCTCCCACCCCAGTCATTCTCTTTGCCTACGTTAGAGCAAGGAAGTGGGAAAGTTAGGTGTTAGTTAATGATTTTTCAACAAAGAGTGTATTATTTTTTAAGTAGTGCAAGATTGTGCTGCTTTGTTCTGGGATGTAGCCGTAGTCCATATCAGTCTCTTCAGTAGAGCAGTGGTGGCTTTAGAGCAATGGGAACTTGTGGGACATAATTCTCACTGCGCTTCCCATATATTTATGCTGCCCTAATCCTGATAGCCTAAGTAAGATTACTCAGGCTTTATCTTTTTTCCACAGGGCTATGTGAGGGAGAGGACCTCTCAAACCTAGTGAGCTGCCTTGCTATCTGGCAGATTTACAAGGTAAGTGCTGACTTTTTATTCTGGGTCTTGGAAAAAATAAAAGATCTCAGAGGAAGTGGAGCACTTTATTTACCTGGGACATAGGCCTCCTATAGATAAAAGGAGGGGATTTATTCAACAGCACCTTTTAGGCAGGCACTGGGGCTGAGGAGATAGACTTAAAGGGACATTAAACACTAAATACATGCTAGATAGAATGATACATTCAAAGAAAAGATTAGTCCATGAGTAACATGTAGATGTATTTTTTAAAGTTTCATTAGTTGTTTAAAAGTGACAAAATAAGTGTAAAGTTTTAGTGTCTATAAAACACTGGGAGCTGCCATGTTGTAACTTGTGATACCTTCTCTGCTGTGGCCAATTAGAGACAGTTATAAATAGGTCACTAGAGTGTGCAGCCAATGGTTGTGCTGGATTTAACAGTGTTCTGCACTTCCATGTCTAACAGGAACTGAAAAGCTCACAATTTCAGAATGGAATTACAGGCAAAGAGGACAAAATAAATAATGAAAGTATATTGCAGAGCTGTTTTATTATATACAATTTATCATTTTATATTACCATCTCAAAGTGTTTAATGTCCCTTTAAGATGAGGAGGTTTTTCACTGTTCATGGTGGGCTCAGTATGAGGTGGGTTCACTGATCACATATAGCACACTGGCTAAGCAGCTGCCTAGCAAGCTGAAGCTTGTCAGAATGTTAATTTAACTCCTGGTGGTTTAACTTTAGCAAAATAAAAATGGCGACCGGGAGATTGCTCTTGAAATGCCCACAATGGGCGGAGCTATGGGTGGCGCCAATTTGGGTTGCCCACCCCTTTCTTAGCACTTCCTGTTATCGGAAGGAACGGAGTTTTAAACAGAGTCCTCAGAGTGTTTACACATAGGACCGGACAGCGCTACAGCTGAGTTCCGGATTTTTTACTGAGGGGATTATAACGGGGGGTCAGAAGGGCTGGTAGGCAGCTCAGCAAAGTTAAGCTGAGGTGTAGAGGGGTTCTGCAGTATTTCTGTTTTCCTCTCAAACTCTGCCTGGAGTTAACTTCCATGACATCGCTTCTCTAATGTCATCTGTGGTGTCTGATGCATTGTCTGCTTTTCCCATGCTGCAGGGAAAGCGCAAGGGGAAATGTATTCAATCAGTAAATAATGTTGCTGATACAGTAGTAGCTATTCCGAATGTTTCTTCCCTGAAGCCTGAATAGGAAGTTACTTCGGTAGTATCTGAGGGGAAAATCTCAGACTCAGACTGTGCAATACCTTTATCTGATACTGAAGTTGTTTCTTTCAGGTTTAAGCTTGAACACCTCCGTTTGTTACTTAAGGAGGTTTCAGCTACCCTGGACGACTCTGACACTATCAGCGTAGTCAATCCTAAAAAGGCCAGTAAACTATACAAAGATTTTGACAAGCCCTCCATGGTGGAAGTATTCCTGTACTAGATAGGGCTACAGAGATGATTGTTAAGGAATGGGAGAAACCGGGTATCCTCTTTTCTCCATCTCCTATTTTTTTCTTTTTTAAAAAAAAGATGTTTCCTATAGCAGATTCTATCAAGGAGTCTTGGCAGACAGTACCCAAGGTGGAAGGGGCAATTTCCATGCTAACCAAGAGAGATACTATTCCCATAGAGGATAGTTGTTTCTTTAAGGATCCTATGGATAAGACGTTAGAGGATTACAATGGCAACCTGCAGTTTGTATTGCTACTGTCCCCAGTGGGGCGGCGTACTAGTTTGATGCGTTGTCTGATTCTATTCGGACAGACACCCCTCTCGAAGAAAGGCCCTTAAGTTAGTCAACTCCTTTATTTCAGATGCTTCCCATCAGATTATTAAGCTGGGAGCTAAGATTTCAGGCTTTGCCATATTGGCCCACAGAGCGTTATGGTTAAAATCTTGGTCTACGGATGTCTCATCTACAGGATAATATAAACAAAAAGGACGTCAGAGTAATTTTCGCTCCTCTTCCAAGCAGGAGTAGTCTAAGCCTTCCTGGAGACCCAATCATTTTTGGAATAGGGGAAAGCAATCCAAGAAGCTTTTGAATCAAAGACAGCATGAAGGGCCTGCACCCGGCCCAGACCGGATCCTGAGGGGGGCAGGCTTTCCTTCTTAGCTCAAGCTTGGGTTTGAGATGTTCAAGATCCCTGGACGGTTCCTCTCAGGGGTAGATTTCTGCTTTCAAGATTATCTGCAGACCAGATAAAAAGAGAGGGGTTCCTACACTGTGTTTGGAATCTCTCCGACCTGGGAGTGATAGTTCCTGGGAGTGATAGTTCCTGGTCCAATGCAGGAATGAGGTCTGGGATTCTATTTCAATTTGTGCGTGGTTCCCAAGAAGGAGGGAACCTTCAGACCAATTTTAGATCTCAAGAGTCTAAAGAAATTTCTCGTTCCAGTCTTCCTTTGGTCCAAGAGGATCAATTATGACCACGGTGGATTTGAAGAACGCATACATTCATGTTCCCATCCACAAGGACCATCACAAATTTCTAAGGTTTGCTTTTCTAGACAAACACTTCCAGTTCGTGGCTCTTTCTTCAGCCTTGCCACAGCTCACAGAATTTTCTCAATAGTTCTGGGATCCCTGCTGGTGGTGCTCCGATTGCGGGGCATTGCAGTGGCACATTCGCTGGATGACATTCTGGTTCAGGCGCCTCCTTTCAACAAGCAAGATCACGCACGGAAATTTGGTTATTTTTCCTGCAGTCTCACGGATGGAAGGTGAATTTGGAAAAGAGTTCCTTAGTTCCCACTACAAGGGTAGTTTTCTTGGAGAACTATATTAGTCTCCTCATCAATAAAGTCTGACAGTAGTCAGAAAATCAAAGATTTTCTATTCTTGCCTATCACTTCAGTCCTCTACTCGACCATCAGTGGCTCAGTGCATGGAGGTAATTGGGCTGATGGTAGAGGCAATGGACATCATCCCGTTTACCTGTTTTCACCTCAGACCTCAGCAGTTAAGCTTACTCAGGTAGTGGAATGGATATTATGCAGATCTGTCTCCGCGGTTTCAGTCGGAGCAGGAGACAAGGGATTCTCTACTTTGGTGGTTGTCTCAGGATCTTCTCTCCCAGGGAACCTGCTTTCGCAGTTCTTCCTGGGTGATTGGGACAACAGATACCAGCCTTTTGGGCTGGGGAGCAGTGTGGGGCTCTCTAAGAGCAGGGAACATGGACTCAGTCAGAGTCTGTTCTACCCATAAACATTCTGGATTTGAGAGCAATCTTCAATCCTCTCCTAGCCTAGCCTCAGCTTCGGCCTGGTTCATCAGGTTCCAGTCAGGCAATATAACCTCTATGGCTTACATCCCAAAAGTGGACTTCTTGGAGGCGGTCTTCGTAAGTAGGCAGATCTTTCACCTGGGGGAGTGGGAACTCCTCCAGCCTGATTCTCATATGGGGTCAGTTGCAATTGGATCTCATGGCTTCTCGACAGAATGCCAAGCTTCTGAGGTACGGGTCAAGGTCAAGGAACCCTCAGGCTGTACTGATGGATGCTCTGGTGGTACCTTGGAATTTCAGTCTCGCATACCTATTTCCTCCGTTTGCTTTTCTTCCTTGAGTCTTGGCTCGAATTAAGCAGGAGAGGGTATTGGTGATCCTCATTTCACTGGCGTGGCCTCGCAGAATTTGATATGCAGTGCTGGTGGACATGTCACATCTTCCACCTTGGAAACTTCCATTGAGGAAGAACCTTCTACTTCAAGGACCCATCTTTCATCCAAATCTAGTTTCTCTGAAGATGACTACTTGAAGATGAACGCTTTATTTTATCCAAGGGTGGAATTTCGGAATCGGTCATTGAGACCTTGATTCAGACTTGTTAGCCTGTGACTAGAACATTTTTAACCATAGATATGGCTTAAATATTTATACTGGTGTGAATCCAAGGGCTACTCTTAAAAACGAGTAGAGTTCGGATTCCTAGAATTAGGTCTTTTTCTCCAAGAAGGTTTGGAGAAGGGATTATCGGCAAGTTTCCTAAGGGGTCGAATAACTGCCTTGTCTATTTTGTTACATGAACGTCGGGCGGACTCCCAGATGTAGATTTGTTTGGTCAGGCCTTGGTCAGGATCAGGCCTGTGTTCAAATCAGTTACTCCTCCTTGGAGTCTTAATTTAGTTCTTCAAGGGGCTCAGTTTGAGCCGCTGCATTCCTTAGATTTTTCCTCTGCTCGTAGAGTGTCAGAGCTCTTGGCTTACAGTATGAGTCTCCTTAACTTATTTTTCATTCGGATAAGGTGGGTTTACGTATTAAATTAGGGTTTCTCCCTAAAGTAGTTTCAGACCGGAACCTTAATCAGGATATTGTTGTTCTTTCCTTGTGTCCTAATCCTTATTTTCATGAGGAACGGCTTCTAAACAATCTGGACGTGGTACGTGGACATGGCACTATGATTCTTTGTACAGGTGACTAAGGATATTTGTCAGTCTTCTGATTAACGTAAGAGCCAGAAAGCTACGGCTACTTCTTTTACTTTGTGGCTAAAGAGTATCATTTGCTTTGCTTATGAAACTGCTGGACAGCAGCCTCCCGAGGGGGTAACGGCTTTGTCTGCGAGGGTTGTTCCATCTTCCTGGGCATTCAAAATGAAGCCTTTTATGGAAAAGATTTGCAAGCCTGCAACCTGGTCCTCTCTCTTCACACTTTTTCAAACTTCTATAAATTTGACTCTTTTGCCTCGGCTGAGGCCTCTTTTAGGAGAAAGTTTTTTTCAAGCAGTGGTGCCTTCCGTTTAGGTTTCCTGTCTTGGCCCTCCCTTATCATCTGTGTACTCTAGCTTGGGTATTGATTCCCAAAAGTAATTAATGATGATCCTTGGACTCATCGTATCATTAGAAAGAAAACAAAATTTATGCTTACCTGATAAATTTATTTATTTATTGACACGATGAGTCCATGGCCCGCCCTGTTATTTAGACAGGTTGTTAGTATTTTATAAACTTCAGACACCTCTGCACCTTGTTTCTTCCTTTCTCTCCTTTACTTCGGTCGAATGACTGGGGTGGGAGGGAAGGGAGGAGACATTTAACAGTTTTGCTGTGGTGCTCTTTGCCGCCTCCTGCTGGACAGGAGTGATATTCCAAACAGTAATTAATGATGATCCGTGGACTCATCGTGTCAAGAAAGAAAGAAATTTATCAGGTAAGCATACATTTTGTTTTTTTACTCAATGAATTGTGACACACTTCCTCTGCAAGGAGACACAGTGACAGACTGTAGGGATGTGACACTAGCTCCCCTCTGTAGGGTGACACAGTGACAGACAGTAGGGATGTGACACTAGCTCCCCTCTGCCAGGTGACACAGTGACAGGCAGTAGGGATGTGACACTAGCTCCCATCTGTAGGGTGACACAGTGACAGACAGTTGGGATGTGACACTAGCTCCCCTCTGCAGGGTGACATAGTGACAGAGTGTACGGATGTGACACTAGCTCCCCTCTGCAGGGTGACACAGTGACAGGCAGTAGGGATGTGACACTAGCTCCCCTCTGTTGGGTTACACAGTGACAGACTGTAGGAATGTGACACTAGCTACCCCTCTGCAGGGTGACACAGTGACAGACTGTAGGGATGTGACGCTAGCTCCCCTCACCCAGGTGACACAGTGTAAGACATTAGGGATGTGACATTAGCTCCCCTCTGCCGGGTGACACAGTGACAGACTGTAGGGATGTGACACTAGCTGCTCTCAGATGGGTGACACAGTGACAGTCTGTAGGGATTTGACACTAGCTCCCCTCTGCAGGGTGACACAGTGTCAGACAGTTGGGATGTGACACTAGCTCCCCTCTGCAGGGTGACACAGTGACCGACTGTACGGATGTGATACTAGCTCCCCTCTGCAGGGTGACACAGTGTCAGACAGTTGGGATGTGACACTAGCTCCCCTCTGCAGGGTGACACAGTGACCGACTGTACGGATGTGATACTAGCTCCCCTCTGCAGGGTGACACAGTGACAGACTGTAGGGGTGTGACACTAGCTCCCCTTTGCAGGGTGACACAGTGTCAGACAGAAGGGATGTTACACTAGCTCCTCTCTGCCAGGTGACACAGTGACAGGCAGTAGGGATTTGACAATAGCTCCCCTCTGCATGGTGACACAGTGTCAGACAGTAGGGATGTGACACTAGCAACCCTCTGCAGGGTGACATATTGACAGACAGTAGAGATGTGACAATAGCTACACGTCTGCAGGGTGACACAGTGTCATACAGTAGGGTCAGGATATGACTGTAGCTCCCCTCTGCAGGGTGACATATTGACAGACAGTAGAGATGTGACAATAGCTACACCTCTGCAGGGTGACACAGTGACAGACAGTAGAGATGTGACAATAGCTATACCTCTGCAGGGTGACACATTGACAGACTGTAGGGATGAGGTACTAGCTCAGCTCTGCAGGTGACACAGTGTCATACAGTAGGGTTGGGATATGACACTAGCTCCCCTCTGCCAGGTGACACAGTGACAGGCAGTAGGGATGTGACAATAGCTATACCCCTGCAGGGT
This sequence comes from Bombina bombina, assembly GCF_027579735.1. NCBI lineage: Eukaryota > Metazoa > Chordata > Amphibia > Anura > Bombinatoridae > Bombina > Bombina bombina. The sequence goes on along the minus strand of NC_069499.1, from coordinate 1,560,433,751 downwards.
GACACATTGACAGACTGTAGGGATGAGGTACTAGCTCCGCTCTGTAGGGTGGCACATTGACAGACTGTAGGGATGAGGTACTAGCTCCGCTCTGCAGGGTGACACATTGACAGACTGTAGGGATGAGGTACTAGCTCCACTGTGCAGGTGACACAGTGTCATACAGTAGGGTTGGGATATGACACTAGCTCCCCTCTGCCAGGTGACACAGTGACAGGCAGTAGGGATGTAACAATAGATATACCTCTGCAGGGTGACACATTGACAGACTGTAGGGATGAGGTACTAGCTCCACTGTGCAGGTGACACAGTGTCATACAGTAGGGTTGGGATATGACACTAGCTCCCCTCTGCCAGGTGACACAGTGACAGGCAGTAGTGATGTAACAATAGCTATACCTCTGCAGGGTGACACATTGACAGACTGTAGGGATGAGGTACTAGCTCCGCTCTGCAGGGTGACACAGTTACAGACTGTAGGGATGAGGTACTAGCTCTGCTCTGTGCAGGGTGACACATTGACAGACTGTAGGGATGAGGTACTAGCTCTGCTCTGCAGGGTGACACAGTTACAGACTGTAGGGATGAGGTACTAGCTCTGCTCTGCAGGGTGACACAGTTACAGACTGTAGGGATGAGGTACTAGCTCTGCTCTGCAGGGTGACACAGTTACAAACTGTAGGGATGAGGTACTAGCTCTGCTCTGCAGGGTGACACATTGACAGACTGTAGGGATGAGGTACTAGCTCTGCTCTGCAGGGTGACACAGTTACAGACTGTAGGGATGAGGTACTAGCTCCGCTCTGCAGGGTGACACAGTTACAGACTGTAGGGATGAGGTACTAGCTCCGCTCTGCAGGGTGACACAGTTACAGACTGTAGGGATGAGGTACTAGCTCCGCTCTGCAGGGTGACACATTGACAGACTGTAGGGATGAGGTACTAGCTCTGCTCTGCAGGGTGACACATTGACAGACTGTAGGGATGAGGTACTAGCTCCGCTCTGCAGGGTGACACATTGACAGACTGTAGGGATGAGGTACTAGCTCCGCTCTGCAGGGTGACACAGTTACAGACCGTAGGGATGAGGTACTAGCTCTGCTCTGTGCAGGGTGACACATTGACAGACTGTAGGGATGAGGTACTAGCTCTGCTATGCAGGGTGACACAGTTACAGACTGTAGGGATGAGGTACTAGCTCTGCTCTGCAGGGTGACACATTGACAGACTGTAGGGATGAGGTACTAGCTCTGCTCTGCAGGGTGACACAGTTACAGACTGTAGGGATGAGGTACTAGCTCCGCTCTGCAGGGTGACACATTGACAGACTGTAGGGATGAGGTACTAGCTCCGCTCTGCAGGGTGACACAGTTACAGACTGTAGGGATGAGGTACTAGCTCCGCTCTGCAGGGTGACACAGTTACAGACTGTAGGGATGAGGTACTAGCTCTGCTCTGCAGGGTGACACAGTTACAAACTGTAGGGATGAGGTACTAGCTCTGCTCTGCAGGGTGACACATTGACAGACTGTAGGGATGAGGTATTAGCTCCGCTCTGCAGGGTGACACAGTTACAGACTGTAGGGATGAGGTACTAGCTCCGCTCTGCAGGGTGACACATTGACAGACTGTAGGGATGAGGTACTAGCTCTGCAGGGTGACACAGTTACAGACTGTAGGGATGAGGTACTAGCTCTGCTCTGCAGGGTGACACATTGACAGACTGTAGGGATGAGTTACTAGCTCTGCTCTGCAGGGTGACACATTGACAGACTGTAGGGATGAGGTACTAGCTCCGCTCTGTAGGGTGGCACATTGACAGACTGTAGGGATGAGGTACTAGCTCCGCTCTGCAGGGTGACACATTGACAGACTGTAGGGATGAGGTACTAGCTCCACTGTGCAGGTGACACAGTGTCATACAGTAGGGTTGGGATATGACACTAGCTCCCCTCTGCCAGGTGACACAGTGACAGGCAGTAGGGATGTAACAATAGATATACCTCTGCAGGGTGACACATTGACAGACTGTAGGGATGAGGTACTAGCTCCACTGTGCAGGTGACACAGTGTCATACAGTAGGGTTGGGATATGACACTAGCTCCCCTCTGCCAGGTGACACAGTGACAGGCAGTAGTGATGTAACAATAGCTATACCTCTGCAGGGTGACACATTGACAGACTGTAGGGATGAGGTACTAGCTCCGCTCTGCAGGGTGACACAGTTACAGACTGTAGGGATGAGGTACTAGCTCTGCTCTGTGCAGGGTGACACATTGACAGACTGTAGGGATGAGGTACTAGCTCTGCTCTGCAGGGTGACACAGTTACAGACTGTAGGGATGAGGTACTAGCTCTGCTCTGCAGGGTGACACAGTTACAGACTGTAGGGATGAGGTACTAGCTCTGCTCTGCAGGGTGACACAGTTACAAACTGTAGGGATGAGGTACTAGCTCTGCTCTGCAGGGTGACACATTGACAGACTGTAGGGATGAGGTACTAGCTCTGCTCTGCAGGGTGACACAGTTACAGACTGTAGGGATGAGGTACTAGCTCCGCTCTGCAGGGTGACACAGTTACAGACTGTAGGGATGAGGTACTAGCTCCGCTCTGCAGGGTGACACAGTTACAGACTGTAGGGATGAGGTACTAGCTCCGCTCTGCAGGGTGACACATTGACAGACTGTAGGGATGAGGTACTAGCTCTGCTCTGCAGGGTGACACATTGACAGACTGTAGGGATGAGGTACTAGCTCCGCTCTGCAGGGTGACACATTGACAGACTGTAGGGATGAGGTACTAGCTCCGCTCTGCAGGGTGACACAGTTACAGACCGTAGGGATGAGGTACTAGCTCTGCTCTGTGCAGGGTGACACATTGACAGACTGTAGGGATGAGGTACTAGCTCTGCTATGCAGGGTGACACAGTTACAGACTGTAGGGATGAGGTACTAGCTCTGCTCTGCAGGGTGACACATTGACAGACTGTAGGGATGAGGTACTAGCTCTGCTCTGCAGGGTGACACAGTTACAGACTGTAGGGATGAGGTACTAGCTCCGCTCTGCAGGGTGACACATTGACAGACTGTAGGGATGAGGTACTAGCTCCGCTCTGCAGGGTGACACAGTTACAGACTGTAGGGATGAGGTACTAGCTCCGCTCTGCAGGGTGACACAGTTACAGACTGTAGGGATGAGGTACTAGCTCTGCTCTGCAGGGTGACACAGTTACAAACTGTAGGGATGAGGTACTAGCTCTGCTCTGCAGGGTGACACATTGACAGACTGTAGGGATGAGGTATTAGCTCCGCTCTGCAGGGTGACACAGTTACAGACTGTAGGGATGAGGTACTAGCTCCGCTCTGCAGGGTGACACATTGACAGACTGTAGGGATGAGGTACTAGCTCTGCAGGGTGACACAGTTACAGACTGTAGGGATGAGGTACTAGCTCTGCTCTGCAGGGTGACACATTGACAGACTGTAGGGATGAGTTACTAGCTCTGCTCTGCAGGGTGACACAATGACAGACTGTAGGGATGAGGTACTAGCTCTGCTCTGCAGGGTGACACAGTTACAGACTGTAGGGATGAGGTACTAGCTCTGCTCTGCAGGGTGACACAGTTACAAACTGTAGGGATGAGGTACTAGCTCTGCTCTGCAGGGTGACACAGTTACAAACTGTAGGGATGAGGTACTAGCTCTGCTCTGCAGGGTGACACAGTTACAGACTGTAGGGATGAGGTACTAGCTCGGCTCTGCAGGTGACACAGTTACAGACTGTAGGGATGAGGTACTAGCTCGGCTCTGCAGGTGACACAGTTACAGACTGTAGGGATGAGGTACTAGCTCCGCTCTGCAGGGTGACACATTGACAGACTGTAGGGATAAGGTACTAGCTCCGCTCTGCAGGGTGACACATTGACAGACTGTAGGGATGAGGTACTAGCTCCGCTCTGCAGGGTGACACATTGACAGACTGTAGGGATGAGGTACTAGCTCCGCTCTGCAGGGTGACACAGTTACAGACTGTAGGGATGAGGTACTAGCTCTGCTCTGCAGGGTGACACATTGACAGACTGTAGGGATGAGGTACTAGCTCTGCTATGCAGGGTGACACAGTTACAGACTGTAGGGATGAGGTACTAGCTCTGCTATGCAGGGTGACACAGTTACAGACTGTAGGGATGAGGTACTAGCTCTGCTATGCAGGGTGACACAGTTACAGACTGTAGGGATGAGGTACTAGCTCCGCTCTGCAGGGTGACACAGTTACAGACTGTAGGGATGAGGTACTAGCTCTGCTCTGCAGGGTGACACAGTTACAGACTGTAGGGATGAGGTACTAGCTCTGCTATGCAGGGTGACACAGTTACAGACTGTAGGGATGAGGTACTAGCTCTGCTCTGCAGGGTGACACAGTTACAGACTGTAGGGATGAGGTACTAGCTCTGCTTTGCAGGGTGACACAGTTACAGACTGTAGGGATGAGGTACTAGCTCTGCTCTGCAGGGTGACACATTGACAGACTGTAGGGATGAGGTACTAGTTCCGCTCTGCAGGGTGACACAGTTACAGACTGTAGGGATGAGGTACTAGCTCTGCTCTGCAGGGTGACACATTGACAGACTGTAGGGATGAGGTACTAGCTCTGCTCTGCAGGGTGACACAGTTACAGACTGTAGGGATGAGGTACTAGCTCCGCTCTGCAGGGTGACACAGTTACAGACTGTAGGGATGAGGTACTAGCTCTGCTCTGCAGGGTGACACAGTTACAGACTGTAGGGATGAGGTACTAGCTCTGCTCTGCAGGGTGACACATTGACAGACTGTAGGGATGAGGTACTAGCTCTGCTCTGCAGGGTGACACAGTTACAGACAGTAGGGATGAGGTACTAGCTCTGCTCTGTGCAGGGTGACACATTGACAGACTGTAGGGATGAGGTACTAGCTCTGCTCTGCAGGGTGACACAGTTACAGACAGTAGGGATGAGGTACTAGCTCTGCTTTGCAGGGTGACACAGTTACAGACTGTAGGGATGAGGTACTAGCTCTGCTCTGCAGGGTGACACATTGACAGACTGTAGGGATGAGGTACTAGCTCTGCTCTGCAGGGTGACACAGTTACAGACAGTAGGGATGAGGTACTAGCTCTGCTCTGCAGGGTGACACATTGACAGACTGTAGGGATGAGGTACTAGCTCTGCTCTGCAGGGTGACACATTGACAGACTGTAGGGATGAGGTACTAGCTCTGCTTTGCAGGGTGACACAGTTACAGACTGTAGGGATGAGGTACTAGCTCTGCTCTGCAGGGTGACACAGTTACAGACTGTAGGGATGAGGTACTAGCTCTGCTCTGCAGGGTGACACATTGACAGACTGTAGGGATGAGGTACTAGCTCCGCTCTGCAGGGTGACACATTGACAGACTGTAGGGATGAGGTACTAGCTCTGCTCTGCAGGGTGACACAGTTACACACTGTAGGGATGAGGTACTAGCTCTGCTCTGCAGGGTGACACAGTTACAGACTGTAGGGATGAGGTACTAGCTCCGCTCTGCAGGGTGACACATTGACAGACTGTAGGGATGAGGTACTAGCTCTGCTCTGCAGGGTGACACAGTTACAGACTGTAGGGATGAGGTACTAGCTCTGCTCTGCAGGGTGACACAGTTACAGACTGTAGGGATGAGGTACTAGCTCTGCTCTGCAGGGTGACACAGTTACAGACTGTAGGGATGAGGTACTAGCTCCGCTCTGCAGGGTGACACAGTTACAGACTGTAGGGATGAGTTACTAGCTCTGCTCTGCAGGGTGACACAGTTACAGACAGTAGGGATGAGGTACTAGCTCTGCTCTGCAGGGTGACACAGTTACAGACTGTAGGGATGAGGTACTAGCTCCGCTCTGCAGGGTGACACAGTTACAGACTGTAGGGATGAGGTACTAGCTCCGCTCTGCAGGGTGACACATTGACAGACTGTAGGGATGAGGTACTAGCTCCGCTCTGCAGGTGACACAGTGTCATACAGTAGGGTTGGGATATGACACTAGCTCCCCTCTGCCAGGTGACACAGTGACAGGCAGTAGGGATGTGACAATAGCTATACCTTTGCAGGGTGACACATTGACAGACTGTAGGGATGAGGTACTAGCTCCGCTCTGCAGGGTGACACATTGACAGACTGTAGGGATGAGGTACTAGCTCTGCTCTGCAGGGTGACACAGTTACAGACTGTAGGGATGAGGTAATAGCTCGGCTCTGCAGGGTGACACATTGACAGACTGTAGGGATGAGGTACTAGCTCCGCTCTGCAGGGTGACACATTGACAGACTGTAGGGATGAGGTACTAGCTCTGCTCTGCAGGGTGACACAGTTACAGACTGTAGGGATGAGGTACTAGCTCTGCTCTGCAGGGTGACACAGTTACAGACTGTAGGGATGAGGTACTAGCTCCGCTCTGCAGGTGACACAGTGTCATACAGTAGGGTTGGGATATGACACTAGCTCCCCTCTGCCAGGTGACACAGTGACAGGCAGTAGGGATGTGACAATAGCTATACCTTTGCAGGGTGACACATTGACAGACTGTAGGGATGAGGTACTAGCTCCGCTCTGCAGGGTGACACATTGACAGACTGTAGGGATGAGGTACTAGCTCTGCTCTGCAGGGTGACACAGTTACAGACTGTAGGGATGAGGTAATAGCTCGGCTCTGCAGGGTGACACGGTGACAGAGACAATAGGGATATTACACACGATCCCCCTCTGTATGGTGACAGTGACAGAGTTAGGAATGTTTCATTAAACATGCAGTTCTGTGTATAATTATTTCTCTCTGCAGACTCTCCTCGTGCTCAGGCCCTCAGGGGACACTGTCTCTGCTCAGGAGTTGGGGGGAGGAAGAAACAACTGGAGGGGCTTATAAAGTTATCTTTGATTACGTTTCCTAACAGCTCCCAGGAGACTCAGTTTCTGTGGCAAATTTCCCCCACCCCCACATAAATGCACAGACATCACAATGAGGATTTTATTATCGGAGATGCAGAGTATAGCACAGTGTGCGGAGCAGAGTGCTATGTATGTGGCTAATGTTTTTGTGAGCTCTGTAGGAAAACCTTTTGTTTCACTGTGTACCCTATGATATCTCTGTAAGTCCCTTCCATGTGTCCCCCCCCCCCCCCTCTCAGTGCACCGTTACTCACATGCCCTGTCCCTCAATATTTAAATCTCTGGGTGTCTCCTATTTGCATGACCACCTGACAGTGTCCCCTCTCATTAAAGTATAAAATATCTCAGTATCCTGTGGGGGTACCGTACAGGTGTTGAACATAAAGGTTTAGGTGTACAAATCCTTTATAAATCATTCCTACCTTTCTTTCTTTCTTATATAAATTCCCTCCTTTCTAATTTACCCTTTTCTTTGCCCACAGGACATAAACAAAAGTCTCAACCTGGCCAATTCAGAGCAGCTGGTTAATTTTCAGTTTTGGGGGTACTATAGTAAAGAATGAGTGTGCAACATCACCTAGAGCCATTATGGGTCCCCTCTCTGCATTATTATCTCTCTGCATCCACTGTTTCTCTCACTGGGTCACACATTTCCAAGTCAACTCTATCTGCATGAATTAAAGGGGCATTTTTAATGTAAAATTACAAATATTGACCATTGATTACTTAATTGTTTAACTCACTTGTTGGAATCAAAACACATATGCTGGACTACAAGTGAAGCACAAAAATATTAGTGCTATACACCTAGATTACGAGTTTTGCGCTAAACAGGGCGCGAAACTAACGCCAAAAAAGTTGTGTTATTTCACTCTGCATAGCGCTGCTACTATGAGTTACTGTAAAGCCTCCTTGTGCGCGCGATATGGTGGCGTTAAGCTCCATACCGTACAAAATCCAAGAGCTGCTTTGACGTGCTCGTGCACGCTTTCCCACCTGAAGTGCAGAATGAAAAATCTCTGTAACGCAACCCTATTGATGTCTATGCGGAAAAAAAGTTATGTTTAAACCTAACACCCTAACATAAACCCCAAGTCTAAACACCCCTAATCTGCCGCCCGACATTGCCGGAACTAATAAACATTATTAACCCCTATTCCGCCGCTCCCAGACATCACCGACACTATAATAAAGTTATTAACCCCTGTTCCGTTGCTCCTGACATCACCGACACTATAATTAAGTTATTAACCCCTATTCCGCCGCTCCCTGACCTCGCCGACACTAATAAAAGTTATTACCTTCTAATCCGCCACTGCCCGACATCGCCACCACTACGATAAAGTTATTAACCCCTAAACCTCTGCTGAGTCTGCTCTACCACATCTCCGCCACTAAATAAACCTATTCACCCCTAAACCGCCGGCCTCTCACATCGCAAAACACTAAATTAAGCTATTAACCCCTAAACCTAACACCCCCCTAACTTTAAATAAAAATGACAATATAACTATATTTAAATAAATAAAAACTTACCTGTGAAATAAAAATATTTAGGGGCAATGGGTAGCTTAGTTTTTTTTTTTGAGTTAGGTTTATTATTTTGGGGGGGTTGGTTGGGTGGTGGGTTTTATTGCTTAGGGGGGACTTTGTATTTTTTTTTACAGGTAAAAGAGCTGTTTAGCTTCGGGCAATGCCGTACAAAAGGTCCTTTTAAGGGCTATTGGTAGTTTATTGTAGGCTAGGGGGTATTTTTATTTTTGGGTAGGCTTTTTTATTTTTATAGGGCTATTAGATTAGGTGTAATTGTTTTTATTTTTGATAATTTCGTTTATTATTTTTTGTAAGCTTTGTGTTTTTTATTTTTCGTAATTTAGTGTTTACTATTTTTTATTTTATATTTTTAATTTTTTTCGCAGTGTTAGGTTTTTAAAATTTGTAATTTAGATTTTTTAATTGGTAGTATTTTTTTTATTTTATTAGAATAGTTATGTTAGGTTAATTTATAGTTTATTGTTAGGTTTATTTTTATTTCACAGGTAAGTTTTTATTTATTTAAATATAGTTATATTGTAATTTTAATTTAAAGTTAGGGGGTGTTAGGTTTAGGGGTTAATAGTTTAATTTAGTGTTTTGCGATGGGGGAGCCGGTTTAGGGGTTAATATGTTTATTTAGTGGTGACGATGTGGGAGGCCGGAGGTTTAGGGGTTAATAACTTTATTATAGTGGCAGCGATGTTGGCGGATTAGGGGTTAATATATTTAAATTAGTGTTGGCGATGTGGGTGGGCAGCAGATTAGGGGTTAATAGGTTTTAAATACTGTTTGCGATGCGGGAGGGTGGCGGTTTAGGGGTTAAAAGGTAGTTTATGGGTGTTAGTGTACTTTGTAACATTTTACTTTGTAACTACTGCTCTCAGATGGCGGTATGGCTCGTGTCGTCATAGGCTGTAACGCAAGCTTTTTAGCCGGACCGCACAACCTGTAATACCGGCGCTTTTTGAGTGCAGAATGGACGTTGCGTTACACGCTAAAATGCTTGCGATTTACCTATACTGACACGACTTGTAATATGCTGGAATGGCCATTTTTTCAGCGTTAAAAGCCGTACCGCAACACTTGTAATCTAGCCGACTGTGCGCTAACAATCAATAGCACCTTTTTAAACTTATTTTTGAGCTCATATTACAAGTTCAAAGTATTTTTTTAGCTTTTGAGCAAATGTCTGGGGCTATCATCTGTATGTTGGATATTGCAGATGCGCTAAATCCTTCACATGACAGACTTCTATGAGAGCATACTGTGAGAGTGACAAGGTGCGCTACACTGCCACTCAAGCAGCGGAGTTCTTCTATTACTACCTGTATGCCAAATCAGCCTCCAGCTAGAGTAGGGGCTCTAGCCCTCCACATGCACCAGTTATAGCCACATCTGGCAAGATACAAGCCCCTATCAGCTCTGTCCTCCAACTTATACCAGCAAAATAGCCAAATAAGCCTAAACAAAATGCACAGCACATTTATTGTAAGAGATGAGAGCAAAAGGCCAAGTAACAGGGTGAAAGATGAGGTTAACATAAGCAGAAGGTTAGAGGGAGCCATTTTTCCTCTGTAAGGAATTGGTTAACTTTCTCACAGAGCTCACACACCTGTAGTACATGCAAATAGTGAGGGGCTTTTTACACAGGTGTGTGTGTGAGGCATAGGGTTGTCACCTTTAGTTCAGGCCAACCCCAAACACTATTGCGCCGTCGTGCACAGCACAGAAAAAAAGTTCACACAATCAGGCCCATTTATCAAGCTCCGTATGGAGCTTGAAGGGCCGTGTTTCTGGCGAGTCTTCAGACTCGCCAGAAACACAAGTTATGAAGCAGCGGTCTAAAGACCGCTGCTTCATAACCCTGTCCGCCTGCTCTGAGCAGGCGGACAGGAACCGCCGATTGGCCGCGAGTCAGCAGGGGGCGGCGTTGCACCAGCAGCTCTTGTGAGCTGCTGGTGCAATGTTAAATGTGGAGAGCGTATTGCTCTCCGCATTTAGCGAGGTCTTGCGGACCTGATCCGCAGTGTCGGATCAGGTCCGCAAGCCCTTTGATAAATGGGCCCCTATGTATAATAGCAAATAAACACAAACGCATATAGATACTCACACTCTCTATCACACACTCACACTCTCTCACACACACACACAGTAACACACACTCACACAGTAACACACACTCACACAAACACTATAACACACTTACACTCTCACACACACATACAGTAACACACACTCTCACAAACACTATAACACACTCACACTCTCACACACACAGTAACACACTCTCACAAACACTATAACACACTTACACTCACACACACAGTAACACACACTCTCACAAACACTATAACTCTCACACACACACACACAGTAACACACACTCTAACAAACACTATAACACACTTACACTCTCACACACACAGTAACACACACTCTCACAAACACTATAACACACTCACACTCTCACACACACAGTAACACACACTCTCACAAACACTATAACACACACTCTCACACACACACAGTAACACACACTCTCACAAACACTATAACACACTCACACTCTCACACACACAATAACAAACACTCTCACAAACACTTTAACACACTTACACTCACACACACACAGTAACACACACTCTCACAAACACTATAACACACACATTTTCTCTCTCTTTCTCTCTCTCGCTCTCTCTCTCACAAACATGCTCTTTTTTCTCAAACACACTAATACACTCTCACAAGCACTATAATACACACACACACACACACATACTCTCTCTCTCTCTCTCTCTCTCTCTCTCTCTCATAAACACACTCTTTTCTCTCACACACAAAGACACTAACACACACACACACACATACTCTCTCTCACAAACACGCTTTTTTCTCCCACACACACTAATACACTCTCACAAACACTATAACACACACTCACACACTAATACACACTCACAGAAAAGTACATTATCTGCAACATGAATGTGAGCAGCACCCTTCTCCACTGCACTATTTGTTCGCCACTATCTTATTTTGCCTCCACCTGTATACACACAGTCCCTGCAGTGAGTTTGAAAAATATATACACACAAAGATATATATATCTGTACATATTATAAACACTGGGACTGTATACATACAGTCCTAGCAATGAGTGTCTAAAAACACACATGCGCGCACATATACACACTCAACAGTGTAAAATATTTTAACCCCTGTGTATAATAGAAGCATATATCAAAATGTTACTAGGTCCCCTAAAAACTGCTTAACTCCAGAACCCCAGAGCAGCCGGAAATTACAAACTGAGTTTAAAAAAAGGCAAAAGTTGACTTTTAGTAACAGGTATTTTACTCTATACATGCATAATAGCACATTACAAGTCTCATTCAGAACCGACATGAAGATGTACACGTTTGTTATAGGCATCATCATTTTTGTAATATTTAGGACTAACATTTAACATTTAAATAAAAAGACCATCATATTCAAAATCCCTTAACATTAAGGGCACTGGGGGAAGGCGTTACAGCCACATCAAACTGTGAATTTCTACAGTACACACTAAAAGGCTAGTCAGTGCATGGATTGTGAAGTCATCTGAGTTATGAATTTGTTTGTTTTTACATCAAGACAGGGTATAAATTAACCAGCTGTGTAGCGAAGGCTCACATAGGCAGGCAAAGCTACTGCATTCCATTGATAAACAGTATTCATTAAAATCCCCAGGCATCAAAGAGGTTAACTAGTAATTTGTAGAGAAGGGGTTGTAAATGCAGTGCTACTCGCTACTCGAGGGAAAGATTAATAGCTGCTCTGTATCAGTTGTCCTGCAAAGCTTAAGAAAAGCGTTCCCATGTGTGATATAACAGCTCTGCCGCTACTCAAAGGAAAGATTAATAGCTTTTGCTCCTACTACTCCTCTCTCTTGCTACCGCAAATGTCTCTATCCCACGGGACTCTTCCCTCACAGTTCATTTGTTGATTGGCTCCAAAAAATAGAGGCGGCTCAGCAGCTGGAGAGCCGGCTGCCTCTACTGGGAGCTTATGGGCCCCGAAGAAGCACCACTGGGTAGCGCTGGTTTTCGTGCCTTATTAAAATCAGCCAACATAGCCATGTTGCGCAATGAAGTGCAGTAGAAGCGACTCCCTGCCTCTCCTTCATTGCGCAAAATGCCGTGGACTCATACAGTGTGCTGTTAGACACTGACAGTAGTACCGCATTGGCGGGCGGACGGACCTGGGGGGGGGGGTGCACTGTACATTTCTGCAATGCATTTCTCAAAATTAGACCACATTTTCTTTTAAATAATTAAAACTTTTTCCTTCTCATTTGACAGCGTCACTGATGTGCTGTATGTTGCAATCACACAATGTCACCTTTTTGGCTGTGGCTGTTTCTCACCAAACCCGGACATTTACATGTGTGGGCCTGATTCAGCTTCAAACCCGGACACCCAAATGGAATCCCGAACTGTTTGGGTCATTCCCGTACAGGTGGTAACGCTAGTGAGGCAGTCAGAATCTCTCAGGGCCTTATGATCTAAAGCTCTCCGCTCTGGAGAGATTATTTAAGACATCTCGTCAGTCCTGCGAGGTCCCTCAAAATTATTTTAAAAGCAAATTTTAGCTTGAGAGCTGTTTATCTCACTTTGCAAGTTTCTAGATGTGAAGGAGCGACACGTACATTACACTATCATGTTCCAAAAAAGCCTCCAAAGATTTTACGAAATTTGTCTCCGGCCCTCAGTGAGCAGCGAAACTATCATAATCTACATTTAAAATCAACTAACAAAATTATTATTATCCATAAGTAACGCACCACTACATTAAATGGGTCAACCCCATAACAAACCTATACATATCATAATAGCATATTATTAGCAATACATATAATCAAAAGCATGAGTCATACCCATTAACTTCTTTAATAGAGGAATCCGTTTAAAAGTTAATTAAGAACAAAGCACACAAAAAATTATCGGCCTTATTTTGGGGACAATCTCAAGAACGAACATCATCCTGAGTGGGGTATCATAGTGTGGAGGTCGTAGATTTGTGTGACCCCTGTGAAACCAGTACTACCAGTACCTGACCGCCACATTATACAGACCGCGGTCAGGTTGAGGCCTAGCATATTGAGGAACACCTCTCCTCTCCATTGGCATAGCACGACCACTTTTGAACCTGACATCGATACGGAAGAATAGGACTCTTATCCCTGGAGGAGACATAGGAAGATATTTGCCAGCACGGCTGAGAGGTGAGGACTACTAACAGGGCCATGTGTAGAGCCCTAGTCGGTACGAAGCGCCATAGTGGGACAGTGACGCACTTTCACTAAAGCCTAGCAATACCTGTACTATCACGCTGGCATAAAACCACATCTTTAAACCACAATACTGGACTTTGCAAGCGCTGCTGGTAATTTTTGAGTGGCCAGTCATACAGGACATTTCAGTAGGGACTCATTTACTTATTATCCCTGCCTTGCAACATCTGAGCTAGAAATGTTTCTATAAACTCCTGCTAACATCAGGACCCTTCAAATTTGGTGTCTTAACCTTACACTCTTATCAAGTATAGCAATCACCCTGGACTATAACACACTCAGTATCGGTGACTCTAGTTCACTCAGGAGATCATCAGACCTGCTTAGAGGCGTAATACTGATGGCTTCTATCCTACTGATGTTGAAGACCTAAACAGAATGGGGAGTTGGTGCCCCCTCTCCTAACTAGTACTTTCCAGCTCTCTCAGGGAGATCCACATGGTTCTATTTTGGCATTTGCTTTTCTAAGTGGAAGAACATAAACCTACTGTACTTGGGCGACATATACCATCCCCCAGATCTTGGTAATATTATCATGGCACAAACTCTGAAAAATACAAGTAAAGCTGCAGCTCAAACCCGCCATACAGTAGCATATCACTTCAGAGCTAGAGAGCCTCAATCTTCTAGGGGATCATCAGATTTGCAGCAATACCCTGACAACTCAGGTGAAGTCACAGAAGCCGCTTCCCAAATGTCTGAAGACAAAATGGAACAAACAGCTAGATCTGACATAGTGGACACGTTAACTAAAAGACTGAATGCTCTGCAAGATAATCTAACCCTGGCTATTAAAAGCTCGTTTGCAGATCTTAAGAAGGAATTAATTGCAATAGGAGAAAGGACAGAAGCGCTAGAGCGCAAGCATGAAGACCTTTCTATTGAACAGAAGAACATTCTTGTACACTCCCAACATCTTGCGGACTATATGTCTGATCTACAACAAAAGGTGGCAGACCTGGAGGACAGGTCGCACCGCAATAATGTCTGCTTTAGGGGAATTTTGGAAGAGGTCCTTCAGCCTTACTTGGAAACTTTTGTCAGAAATTTTTACTCCAGCTTGGCCCCTCCTTCGAACTCTACAGATATCATGATCGACAGGGTACACTGCATTCCTAGAGGTAGAAATGACAAACCTAGAGATAGCATAGCTAGGTTGCATTTTTTCACATATAAAGAACAACTTATGCGAGCAGCCTTCTCCAAACCTCAAGTCCCTGAGCAATACCAGAACATTTAGGTTTTCCCAGACCTCTTCCCAGACCCTTCGTTCAAGAGGATTAACGTATAGGTGGAGTTACCCAACTAAACTAATCATACACAAAGAAGGCACCATCGTCACAATTGACACTCCAGCCAAGGGAGAGGAACTCCTGAAGAAATGGGACCTATCTACAAGAATTGAGGAGGATTTAGCAAATCCATCTTCATACCTCAGACCCACAGCAGCAAAGTGGCTCCCTCTTCCACAGCGCTCATACTCAAGCAAAAGTAACTAAGTCTCTGGAGAGTCTTCACTGGATCAGTCTGATAAGTATTCAGAATCTAAGTTCTAACCACTCATTGTTTATTTGTTTGGGAGCTTGTTGTTTACCAGCTAAGCCCAGAACTACACCTGACAAGTTTGAGTATGTTTAATTACTAGTATCTGGGCTCTTTAGAGAACATTCTAAAGATTAAGACTTGAGCTACAATCAAACAGTTATCTTGTTTACCTTACTCAATGTTTTATTGTTATAAGATTACCAGCTCAACGATCCTAATGTTTTACATTTATGCTATATCTGTTTAGAGACTGTTACATTTTGAGAGTACACGATACATTGTCATAGGTAAATAAAACCTGATTCCTAGCTGATTGTAACCTCTAAAGAGGTGTATAGCCGGTATATGCCTAATCGACTGGAAAACTTGCTCATTCCAGAGTTTCAGATATTACTAAAATACCATGCACTCACTCTTATAAGAATAGACTTCCTTGTTTACTTTACTTGATGTTTTTCTTGTAATGAGAGGACCATTTAAATGACCCAACCTCTTAGTTTAGACCTTTAGAGAAGGCCAATGTTTTTCTCAGTGTTATGCATCTACTTTTATAAATGAGCCTTCTTGACGATATTCATACTATTGTTAGATATAGACTGTTGCATAATGAGAGTACATGACACATCGTCATAGATAAACAAAACTCACCTTAAATATACTACATTTACCCATCAAGAGCCTCAGATATTGTTGAATGTTAGGTGCATACTACTATGTGAATGACCTCTACTTTTGTAACTTAAATCATGAGACTTCTAGGCATACCATTATTGGCCATTTAAATAAAACCACCTAGTAACTGTTTATAACTCTTTAGACCCTGTATACTTAATACAGATCAGCCTACTTACTTGGCCGCTTTCACTATTCTCAAAAGTTAAACCCTGTAGCTTTTAATAACCTCTTTCTGATAGAATTGTCTTACACTGATACACTATCTACTAACCTATTCCAACCTGGTAGCAGAACCTTACAGGTCTCACTGATATTAAAATACCACACTTTGATCTTATTGAGGATTCACCCAAAGGCTCAAATCAAAAGTTACGATTAAATGTTCAACTGTTAATCTCAATCATTGTTATGCTGATATGTTTATTTGGTTAATTGTTATTACGGTAATGATCCATGTTGTTAGGTTACTACTAATGATTCAGAATCAGGTGGCTTTTTGATTTGAATTTGGTGGACACATTATTTCCCCTGTTAGAATTTATAAATAACACTATGTATATTTAACGACGCTGTTCTGCTATGACAATCCTAATAGAGACAATATGCCCAAATAACCTTACTTCTTAGGACACAACTTCCCCCTACATGATCTCCCTTGACTCATACTAAGGGTGGGGGCACCACCCTTAATTTTCTATTACCCCCCCCCCTTTTAAGATATATATTAGATAAAACCCAAAATATCCGTTCTCTACCCCCCCCCCAGCAGAACTACGCAAAGTTTCCTGTGTAAACTTATGGATCTTAAAGAATCCCTTTCCTATACAAACTATCCTAAAGCTAACCAGATCTTTTTGTGATCCCCCATCACCGGAACACATAATATTCAGTATAATACTGGACTCATAACATTAGCTAGGAATTTAGACTTCCTACAGCACCACTCCCCTTTCTTCTCCTTTTCTTTAACTTAGCTCTCTTTGTTCTTCTTTCCTCTTACACTTCCTTCCCCCTCCCCTTTTTTTTTCTCTCCCCTTGGCCATTATGACATCCCGGCTAAGGTTCCTCACCTTAAATGCTAAGGGATTAAATACGCCTACTAAACGTAGTCTATTGACCACATATGGAAAAAAAAATATGAGCTGATGTCTTGCTTTTGCAAGAAACCCGTTGGACACTAGACCAGCAATAGCCCTATAAATCCATATTCTACCCACACTGTCTCACAGCCTGCTATAAAGATAAAACTAGAGAAGTTGCAATCTTAATACATAGAAAAGTTGCCTTTGAACAAATATCTATAGAAACAGACTGTGTAGGCAGATACATAATATGCATCTGTAAACTTAACAGAAGAATATTTACCTCGGTAAACCTATGATCCCAACCAACTGCAAATCCCATTTATTAAAATTGTCTTCAGTAAGATGTCAGTGGTTAGACAAGGCTCACTTGTGATTGGGGGTGACTTTAATGTAGTATGGGACCCAATGCTTCACAAAAAAATACATACACCCTGTCGTCAGCGGCAAAATTTAAAGCAGCCTTCATGCAATTTGATCTGTATGATGTTTGGAGAACATGTCGCCCAGACGAGAGAGATTATACTTTTTTTATTAATCCACATCGGACATATTCCAGACTAGACCACTTTTTTTGGACTCTAGACTTCTAAATGACATTACTGACTCTCGTATTCAGGTATGCACATGGTCAGATCACGATACGGTCATGTTTGCTGTGCTTACACTTCACAGCCCTCAGGGTAGACCAGTGTGGAGGTTTCCTAGTTACCTCTGGGAAGAACCAGGCTTTCGAGACAACCTTATAAATACAGTCACTGAATTCATCAGAGTTAACATGACTGATCAGATTTCCCCTCAAATAGTCTAGGCTACTCTCAAAGCATACACCAGAGGATTTTGTATATCTGAGGCAGCTAAACTTAAGAAAGAGAGAGGGGGCCCTATGGCACTACTGGCGGCAAATCTACGGAAAATGGAAAAACTTAATAGACAAAATCCGACGGATGTTTTATCTAAGAGGAAATTGATACTCTTCGCTGAAAACTCCTAGATAGAGAGCTAGAAAGAGTGAAATCGAATTTACTCAAATTTAAGCAACTAATGTATTATAAAGGCAATAAAGCTAATGAACGCCTAGCCAGAGCTAGGACCGCATGAACTAGAATACAAAATCTGGAAATAAGCAGTAAAAAAATCCTAGCCCCCGAAGTCATTGTTAACACTTTTGCTGATTATTATAATAAATTATATAATCTTAAGGAAGCTGAAAGCGATACCACCCCCCCCCCACTTGATTCCTTCAAACACTCAATTTGCCCAAACTCTCCCCAGAATCACACGCATCGTTACTCGATCCGTTCACCATAAACAAAATTAATTGAGTGATCAATCAAATTAAACCCAATAAAACCCCAGGGCTGGACGGTTTTACAGGAACCTTTTTTAAAACACTTCGACAGCATATTACCCCCCTCCTACAGTTAATGTTTGAGGAAGTAGGCAGATAAGGTAAATTCTCAAAAGAATTCTTAGAAGCTTCAATTATTACTATCCCAAAACAAGGCAAAGACCCCTCGCAATGCGGGAGTTATAGACCAATTTCACTGATAAATTTAGATGTGAAGATTTACTCCAAATTGTTAGCTAATAGAATTGTTCACCTTTTACCGTCCATTATTCATGTCAACCAGGTGGGATTTAAATATGGCAGACAGGGACCAGACAATACTCAAAAACTACTTAAAATATTTTCGGAAGCAGCAAAAAGAGGGATTCCCATGGCAGCCCTGTCACTAGATGCTGAGAAAGCATTTGACAGGGTGCGATGGGAATATATATGGCATGTCTTACAGATCTTTGGTTTTCCTTTACAATTTATTAAAAATGTTCAAGTATTACTAATGGAACCCGCCAGGGCTGTCCTCTCTCCCCATTGATCTTTGCACTAGTTATGGAACCATTGGCCCAGGCAATTAGAATATCCCCCTCAATAGATGGTATTACTCTTGGAGAACATTCACAGAAAATCGCTCTATTCACAGACGATGTGACTATACTTTTAACTAACCCTATCTCCTCGATTAGGGAAGTCTTCAATATTCTAGAGAAATTTGGGAGAATTAGCCTGTATAAAGTCTTGTTCTTAAAACTGAAGCACTGGCAATCAATATAGATGTTGAGACCCTAATTAGTCTTAAGAGTCACTTTCGGTTTGAATGGAAAACAGATTTGATCAAACACTTAGGAGTTCTTCTAGGTCTGGAAATCTCTAAAATAATTCAAAGCAACTTTGAACCACTAATTGCTGAAATTAAAAAATTGCTTAACAGAT
Organism: Bombina bombina; assembly: GCF_027579735.1. Lineage (NCBI taxonomy): Eukaryota > Metazoa > Chordata > Amphibia > Anura > Bombinatoridae > Bombina > Bombina bombina. The sequence continues at coordinate 1,560,414,348 of NC_069499.1, read as the reverse complement.
GGGACTACAAAGAAGTCTCATGGATGGGTCACGTTGCCACGCTCAAAATGTCCATTCTACCTAAGGTCCTTTATCTATTCAGATGTATCCTATACACGGTACCTAAATCATACCTATCCCAACTACATTCTTTGTTTCTAAAATAGGTTTGGAAAGGTAAGACTCTGAGAATAGCCAACCGCCAATAACCATCCCCCTACCTTACCACAGATCATGCAACAGATACCTTGCCTCCATGGAAAAAGGCTTTTCTAACACAAAAGACAATATGGATCACTACTGGGTTACTTGGGAACTTTGGTTCCAATTTAGAGGATAAAGTTTAGATAGAGCAATGCAGATCCCGTCTAACTGAACCGTAAAGTTTAGTTTTTTGATTTTTTTTTTTTTTTTCCTTTTTTTCCCTCCTCGTCTTTTCTTCTTCTCATTCTCATTTTTCTCCCTCCTCTCTCCTCCTTCCCATACCCCTATCTTTTAACCAGCTGGAAATACCCTTTTCTCCCCTCCTCTTGGACCCTAGTGGTGTTACTTAAATGGGTCATAACCTTTGCTGAAAATATATCTAATTTAAAAGTTTGTACTTTATGAATGCCCAACTTCAACTGTGAGGTCGATAATGATATGTAAAATCTACCTCACTTCTTATTTTTCACCACGGTTATTTTCTTTTCGCAAAATTCTCTCAGTGATGGACTTTACTAATTATTTTGTGGTCGTTTGACCCCTTTTTGCAAAACATCTATGTTGGGACATTTTCTCTCTAGCAGGGTTAGCTAACATGTAAAGCTAACCCTAGTTGATTTTGTTATTATTGACTAAATGTTACTATGTTATCATTGTAAAAAACAAGGATGTATGTAAAGTGCTGCTTTTATTACAATTGCTGTACAAATAATATCCTTAATAAAAATCATAAATTAATACAAATGAAAAATATCACCACCACGCACTTATTATTTTACCACTCCAAAAACATAATACAATATTTATATTTTTTTCCCTTAGCTAAATACAAAACATCTATTTCCAGTATAATTAATCTGGAAATTAACTAGAAGTCCACAAATAAAAATAACATGCCGGACATCGCCTAAATTAAAGTCCGTTATGAATAACTTCTACTAAGTAATAATATACCCAGACAACACTAACTATATAACAACCATCATATTAATTATGCACAAGTGATGCAAAGGCTGTCGAATATTCACACCAATATCTGTAAAGGTAGCCCAAGTGAACAAGTAGGTTATTGTTTTTGGTATTTGCCGGATTTGGTTGTGATTTAAAGGGACATACTTTATGTTACAAATAAAAGACTGAGCTTGTGCAACTGCTGGCTGTCCTGATTGGATCATGGGAATATTTTGATTCCAGTAACCTTTTTGCACCATCTTTAGAGTTAAAGGGACACTGAACCCAATTTTTTTCTTTCGTGATTCATATAGAGCAGCATTTTTAAGCAACTTTCTAATTTACTCCTATTATCATTTTTTCTTCGTTCTCTTGCTCTCTTTATTTGAAACAGAAAGTCAAGAACCCTGGACAGCACTTGTTTATTGGTGGATGAATGTATCCACCAATCAGCAAGAACAACCCAGGTTGTTCACCAAAAATAGGCCGGCATCTTAACTTATATTCTTGCTTTTCAAATAAAGATACCAAGAGAATAACGAACATTTGCTAATAGGAGTAAATTAGAAAGTTACTTAAAATTGCATGCTCTATCTGAATCACAAAAGAAAAAAATTGTGTTCAGTGTTCCTTTAAGAGCACCTTTAGGTCGTCTTCATCATTTCTGTCAATGCAAAATCCTCTCTCCTCCCTCCCCCTGTACTGTCTATCTCGTGTATGAGCACATCACAATGGGAGAGGAGCTATGGAGGAAAGTGCTGTCCTTGTTTTTGGCTGCAAAGTACCTGAAAGCCAGTCTACTGCTGCACCCTAAGGGATCTTCACCTTGGTGCTACACTGGGTCTGGTATAGGGTGGTCTCCTCGGCCATGTTTTCCTGGACACTTATGAGTTACACATGCTGCAGGGTGTGCAGAGGGCCGGGTGCTTTAAATTTACCAGACCTAAAAGGGGGCGGGGCTCATTGCTATGCCCGGGAAAGCTTATATCTCAGCAGAATCTGGACACAAATGAGGGAAAGCAGGGCAAAGTAACCTTGTACTGTATAAACACCCTGTGTCTTGACCATTAAAATAAGTTACTCTCTATTGTACGAAGTTTTGTCTGGTGTTTGTATGGGAGAAAAAGAACTGTTTCCCTATAGCTGCGGATAGGGCTGCTATCTGAGTAACACTCCCAAAAGTAGGAATTCTGGTCCCTGTAGGTCTCTGGTGGCACTTAGAGAAGAGTGTGCAGCATTGGTCGGACTGCTCTGAAACTCATCTCACGGTACAAGCTCCCATTGCCATCACACATATCTATGTAGCCATATGATTTCTATAGACATTTTCCTTTACCATATATCTATATACCATTAATATAATAATAATAATAATAATAAAAAACACTGTCACTTACCCTCTGTCCTCATTGTAAAGGGAGAATCTGCTAATCGCTTGGCTGAAAACTGGCCGCCCAGTGAAGTCATCAGAAAACAGAGGGTAAAAAATCCAATCCCCAGAACAAAAATCCTAAAGCAGAAGAGAAATATTTGGGTTATTACAAACCTGTGTTATGTTGGGGTCTATACCTTGCTAGGAGTAAGGTCTGCTACTTAAAGACCTTGGCTACCAGGAATACACCAAAAGCAGTGATTTTTTTTTCTATTTTTCTCCTTAGTGCCATTAAAGGGACATGAAACCCAAATTTTTTCTTTTATGATTTAGAAAGAGCATACAATTATAAACAACTTTCTAGTTTACTTCTATTATCTATTTTGCTTCATTCTCTTGATATTCTTTGCTGAAAAGCATATCTAGATATGCGTAGTAGCTGCTGATTGGTAGTTGCACATAGATGCCTCCTGTGATTGGTTCACCTTGTGCATTGCTATTTCTTCATTAAAGTATATCTAAAGAATGAAGCAAATTAGGTAATAGAAGTAAATTGGAATATTGTTTAAAGTTGTATTCTCTACCTTAATCATGAAAGAAAATGTTTGGGTATAGTGTCCCTTTAAGACATAGATGTTTAGAAATAGCAGACATAGAATGGCAGCTGAGAATAATCTGGGGACTATGGGGATATGACTGCAAGTGCCTGGGCTTCACAGACATTTTGTAAGAGATACAAAAACACATCTCTACAGTAGAGTCACAATGATTAGGTGACATCGCTACATCCCTCTTGTTCGCTCATTACTGAGAGTCTCAGTGGTGTGACTGGTAGGTACTGGGCACTCATTAGTCACAAGCTACTGGGCACTCATTAGTCACAAGCTGTCTAACAGAGGACAGTCACAGAACAGGCAGGTCGTATGCACAAGTCATGCACGTCTGCTGTCAGGCCAGGATCTGCATGCTGCCTGAGCTTGTAACCCTTGTGTAACTGGAGAGAATTATATCACTAACAACCCAGGGAACAGCAGGGAATAAGCAAGAAGCGGAATCACAGAGAATGAATGAAAGTGGTACTGACAAGAGAAATGAAGATAGAAAGTGAGAGTGAAGAGAATTCCAACACCATAAGCCATAATAACAGAGAAAGAAGCAAAAACCTAAGACAGGGCTTATAATCAGAAACATAATAAAATAATGTGGAGGAAAGGAAATATTTATTGTCTGAACAGCCAGCACCTTTATAAAGGCTGAGAGTGAAGGAAGAATTATGTTGATTTGTTCGTTAACTGGGAAATGTTAGTGTGTGTAGTGTTTAAAGGAACATTAAAGTGCTGTGCACAACTACATAAGTATAGTACCTACTCACTCTCAGGTAGATTATGAGTTATGTGCGCTATAGGTTTTTTAATGAACGCAACAAAAGTTGCGTTATTTCACCCTCTATAGCGCAGGCATTACAGGTTTTGAAACAGTCGGCTTGTGCGTGCGATATGGTTGCGTTGAGCTCCATACCGCACAAAATACAAGCGCTGTTTTGACATGCTCGTGCATGCTTTCCCAATAGGCATCAATGGGGAGAGCGGGTTAGAAAATAAAACTAACACCTGCGATCGTGGAATCAAAAGCTCCGTAACGCAGCCCCATTGATGTCTATGGGGGGGAAAACTAACGTTTAAACCTAACACCCTGACATAAACCCCACGTCTAAACACCCCTAATCTTCCCCCCACCGACATCGCAGACACCTACATAATGTTATTAACCCCTAATCTGCCGCTCCCGATATTGCTGCCACCTAAATAAATCTATTAACCCCTAATCTGCTGCTCCTGATATCGCCGCCAGTATACTAAAGTTATTAACCCCTATTCCCTCGCACCCCAATATCGCCCACACTATAATAAATCTATTAACCCATATTCCGCCGCTCCCCGACATAGACGCCACTAAATAAAGCTATTAACCCCTAAACCTCTGGCCTCCCACATCACTACCAATAAATAAACCTATTAACCCCTAAACCACCAGCCCCCCACATCGCAACAACCTAAATTAAACTACTAACCCCTAAACCTAACCCTAAGGTAACCCTAACACTCCCTAACTTTAACATAATTAAAATAGAACTAAATTAAACTTACAATTATTAACTAAATAATAAAACTAAAAATAAACTTACCTTTTATTTCACAGGTAAGTTTATATTTATTTTAACTAGGTAGACTAGTTAGTAAATAGTTATTAACTATTTAATAACTACCTAGTTAAAATAAATACAAACTTACCTGTGAAATAAAACCTAAGCTGCCTTACACTAAAACTTAAAATTACAAGAAATAACAAACGAAATTATCCAAAATAATAAAAATTATTCCTATTCTAATATCCTTTTAAAAAATAAAAAACCCACCCCAAAATAAAAAACCCTAATCTATAATAAACTACCAAGGGCCCTTAAAAGGACCTTTTTGTGGGCCCTTAAAAGGGCCTTTTGTAGGGCATTGCCCTAAAGAAATCAGCTCTTTTCCTACAAAAGAAAAACAAACACCCCCTAACAGTATAGAAACCCCACCCCCCAAACACACAAAATAAAAATAAAGTAAAACCTAATCTACCCATTGCCCTGAAGGGCATTTGTATGGGCATTGCCCTTCAAAGGGCATTCAGCTCTTTTTCCTGCCCTTAAAAGTGCATTCAGCTCTTTTATGAAATGCAAAACCCCTAATCTAAAAATAAAAACCCACCCCAAAACGAAAAAAAATACATTACACAAATAAACAAATGAATTATACAAAATAATAAAAATTATTCCTATTCTAATACTCATTTTAAAAAAAACACCCCAAAATAAAAGAAACCTAATCTAGAATAAACTACCAATAGCCCTTAAAAGGGCCTTTTGTAGGGCATTGCCCTAAGTTAAACAGTTCTTGTACCTGAAAAAAAATACAAAGACCCACTTACATTACAAACCCCCACCCCCCCAAACACACAAAATAAAAAAAAACTATCTAAAAAAACCTATACCCATTGCCCTGAAAAGGGCATTTGTATGGGCATTGCCCTGAAAAGGGCATACAGCTCTTTTACTGCCCTTAAAAGGTTATTCAGTTCTTTTAAGAGTGCCCACCCTAAACTAAAAAAAAAAAACACCCCAAAAAAACCTTAGAAAAACCTAACACTAACCCCTATTTAGGTACTCACAGTTGCTGAAGTCCCGCTTAAACGATCTTCATCCCAGCGGCTCCATCTTCATCCATCGCGGGACCGGCATCTTCTTCATCCCTGCGGAGGCGGAGCGGGGATGCACGGAGGCATAGGTCCAGGCGAAGGTCCAAGGCGGAGGTCCAGACAGAGGTCCATCGATCCGACGTGGAGGTCCTCTTCATGCGATCGTCCTCCGCACACTGAGAATTGAAATGCAAGGTACCCCTTTTATACTGGGGGTACCATTGCATTCCTATTGGCTGAAAATTTTGAATCAGCCAATAGGAATTAGGGCTGCTAAAATACTATCGGCCTATTGGCTGTTCCCCTGAGGCGCAGGTGTAGTGAGAACCTGATTACGCAGCCTAGAGAACCAGAGGTGATGTCAGCCAATAAACCTCAGATCATACAACACAGGGAGTAGAGTTAGAGAGGACTTTAGTCACAGCAATGATCTATCCCCTTGACAAACCACATTTCTATCAGACCATACCATTTATGTGTGAGGGGCAGATGCTACATTATGTACTTGGTCATTGGTGCATTATTGCCAAGGGAACTAGAACATTGCAATTACTAGTTATGCAAATGCTTATGAAACCCAAAAATATTCTTTCATGATTCAGATAGAGCAGCAATTTGAAACAACTTTCTAGTTTCTTCTATTGTCAAATGTACTTCATTCTCTTGGTATCTTTTGTTGAAAAGCAGGGATGTAAGCTCAGGAGCGTGCCCATGTCTGGAGCACTATTTGGCAGCAGTTTTGCAAGAACATTATTCATTTGCAAGAGCACTATATGGCAGCACTATTTCCTAACAAAGAATAGAAGTAGATTGTAAACTTTTTTTTCAAAATTGCATGCTCTGTCTGAATCACAAATCATTTTTGGGGTTTGATATCACTTTAAAAGGGATGTTCCACATTTCCAATGCAAATATTTTATATTCCAAATCAGTGGAAGGCAAACTATAGTCTGGGGGTCAAATCAAGCTAAGAATGTTTATTTTACTGAAAAGTGGATGAAATTCTAATTTCTGTGTCAATAAAGTTTTATTAGAACACAACCACTGTCATTTATTTATGTACAGCCTGTGGGTGCTATCAAGTAGAGTTAAAGGGCCATAATACCCAAATGTTTAAACACTTGAAAGTGATGCAGCATAGCTGTAAAAAGCTGATTAGAACATATCACCTGAACATCTCTATGTAAAAAAGAAAGATATTTTACCTCAAAAGTTCCTCAGTAGCCACCTCCCATTGTAAAGGATTTCTAAGCAGCATTTTAGTGTGTCTGTCCTGGGACATCTGAAGGGATGAGCATCGTGCACTCTCATATTATTTCACCAATCAGGTAAAGGAAGCTTACTATGAAATCTCATGAGAGTTAAGTCAAATCTCATGAGATCACAGTAAGAGTTCATGACCTCAGCACTGCTGATGCTGATTGGCTGCTGTTCATTTCTTCATTTTTTTAAATTTTTTTACTTTAAGCTGGGAGCAGCTGAGTATAACTTTTTACACAGAACTTACTCTGCTGAGCTGAGGAGATTGTGAGGTAAAATATCTTCCTTTTTTACCTAGAGATGCTCAGGTGATATTTTCCTGTCAGCTTTTTACAGTTATACTGCATCAGTTTCAAGTGATTTAGCATATGAGTATTAAGTCCCTTTAAGTAACCAAATAGATTATTTTCTTTTTACACTAGAAAGAACCTTTGATAAAATAAAAACAACCTTAAAATGATCTCAATTGACAAAAATATCACTGTTACAAATAAAGTTGATTTGAGGCAGTCGTTGTGCTGCTTACTCTATCTCACTGGTTTTCAAACCTCAGACCTCCCTAACAGGTCACATTTTTAAGATATCTGACCTGGAGCACAGATTAAATAATCAGCTGATTAGTAACCATGGTTATTTCACCTGCTCTCATCCAAGGTAATCTGGAAGACCTGGCTTGTTGGGGAGGCCGGAGGACAGGTTTGAAAACCAGTGCTTTATGGGCTCCATTTATCAGCCTGCAGAAGAATGGATGCCGCAAACCGCAAAGTAAGAAGCAGCTGTAAGAATGGCAGAATCAAATCATCCCTGACTGATGTATCCAGGATGATTGACAAGACCTGATCTTGTGCGATCGCTTGCACACGAGAAGGGGCTACACAAGCAATGGTAATGTAGGAGGTGGATTCTGCTTATTCGCCCTTAACCCAGGAGGAAAGGTTCTCTATCTGGGAACTTTGCCCATCCAGAGGTTAGAAAATGTCTCCCTATCACTGGTTGGAGGAGAAGTTGGGTGATAAACTTGTAAATCGCCTGTGGACATTCAATATGGACAATCGAATGCTGAAAAGAACGAAAAGCCTTTAGAATTTGGTAATCAATTATTATATTCCCATTTTTTAATTATTATTTTTGTTTTCGAATGTTCATAATTGAATTGGATATCCACAACAAAATTTTGAATGTAACATTCAATTTAAGACATACTATTCAGTTCATTAGTTCATGTGGTAGAGAATTTAGTAAATTGATACATAATAGATACAAATATATTGATTCAAATGTTTCTATTTCAAATATTATAGAAATATTGTTACATTAAATACATTTTAGAATGTTGAAATGAACAAACAAATATGTTAAAAATTTTGAATGCCGCAAAACATTTGCCTAGGGATAAGCTTGTTCACAGAACTTTAAGGGGCCGAATCGATGTGCGGTAGACATGATACACTACATTGTATCATGTCCGTCCGCACTTTAATAAATCAGACCCTAAGACTAAGTTCCAGAGTCATAATATTCAAAATTCAAATGTTCATTACCCTAACCACAGATGAAGGCTTGAACACTACCTGGGAGTTATTGTGCAGCTCCCTCATACATACATATATTATCCTGCATACTCTGTATTATGTATACCACCATACTGGCCCCCTCAATTCTCAATAAATAAGCTTATCATGTTCTTATAATATAAAAACAAGCCCAACAATTTTCATAAAAGTACAATGCACTCACGTAATTAAAAGTTCCCGCAATGCAGAGGATTCCGTATTACTTTCACGTGTAAACAGTGATTCCGAGGCTGAGTTCGCAGTCACTGTTTACACCTACGTAATAAGGAATCCCCTTTTGTTGATACTGCACATGTGTATCATCACACATGAATGGATATTTTACCATCACTTTAAAGGGATATGAAACCCAAAAATACTTTTTTTGTGATTCAGACAGAGCATACAGTTTTTAAAAAGTTTCCAATTTACTTATATTATTAAATTTGCTTTGTTCTCATGGTATTCTGTGTTGAAGAGATACCTAGGTAGGTGTCTGTAGCACTAAATGGCAGGAAATACTGCTGCCTTCTAGTGCTCTTGCAAATGGATAACAAACTTGCAAAACTGCTGACATATAGTGCTCCAGAAATGGGCCAGCTCCTAATCTTTTCAACAAAAGTTATGAAGAGAATGAAAGAAAATGATAACCGTAAATTAGAATGTTGTTGTTGAAATTGCATGCTCTATCAAAATTTCATATCCCTTTAGTACCCTTTAAATACCCAGAGTTACAAATTTTGGCTGAGCTTTCCAAATAAATTATGATAAATAATAATAATTATAATTAACAACAACGCTTCTGAAATCGATTTATTAAACCTTAAGATTAGTGTTTTGTGTCTTTATTCACAAGCTTATTGAGGTCATGTATGTGTTTGTTTATACCTACAGTATGTCCCTTTAAGAATCTGGATTTGTTTGCAAAAGGGAATCACATCAAATCTAACCATTCTTGCATATAAATGGTGATGAATTGGCGGTTTGCAAAAGGAACAATCTTTACGCTTGCTTGTATAAAGCCTGTAATAGCTGTGTTTTATTGTTTGCAAGGGAAATCTCCCCTGAGTACAACACTTGACAAACTACTAAACCATTACAATTTGGAAATACCTTTGTATTGCTTATTTTCTTTTCTGCAAAATGCTTATGTTAATCAAAATGAGTGTCTGAAGATTTAAAGAGACAGTCTTTGTATGCAAGTGAACAAAGAACGTTTATTTTACTTTAAAGGAACATAAAATCTCAAAATTTTCTTGCATGATTCAGAAAGAACATACAATTTTAAACAACTTTCCAATTTACTTCTGTTATCTAATTTGCTTCATTCCCAAAGTCCCTACTCTAAAATTAAAACCCACCCAATAAACCCTTAAAAAAACCTAACACTAAGCACCGACAATCCACTTACAATTTTCGAAGACCGGACATCCATCCTAATCCAAGAAGTCCTCAGCGAAGCCGGCAGAAGTCTTCATCCAAGTGGGCCAAAGTCTTAATCCAAGCGGGCAGAGGTCTTCATCCAGACAGCATCTTCTATCTTCATCCATCCGGTGTGAAGTGGCTCCATCTTCAAGACATCCAGCGCGGAGCATCCTCTTCTTCCGACGTCTGTTGCAGAATGAAGTTTGCCTTTAAATCACGTCATCCAAGATGGCGTCCCTTACATTCTGATTGGCTGATAGAATTCTATCAGTCAATAGGAATTAAAGGGGAATAGCCAATAGAATGCAAGCTCAATCCTATTGGCTGATTGAATCAGTCAATAGGATGAAAGCTCAATCCTATTGGCTGATTGCAACAGCCAATAGAATTTTTTCCCTTTTAATTCCTGTTGGCTGATAGAATTCTATAAACCAATCGGAATGTAAGGGACGCCATCTTGGATGACGTGATTTAAAGGGAAACTTCATTCTGCAACAGACGTCGGAAGAAGAGTATGCTCTGCGCCGGATGTCTTGAAGATGGAGCTGCTCCGCGCCAGATGAATGAAGATAGAAGATGCCGTCTGGATGAGGACTTCTGCCACTTGGATGAGGATGGATGTCCGGTCTTCGAAAACTGTAAGTGGATCGTCGGTGGTTAGTGTTGTTTTTTTTTTAAGGGTTTACTGGGTGGGTTTTATTTTTAGAGTAGGGACTTTGGGCAGTACAATAGCTAAATGCCCTTTTAAGGGCAATGCCCATACAAATGCCCTTTTCAGGGCAATGGGGAGCTTAGGTTTTTTAGATAGGGTTTTATTTGGGGGGGTTGGTTGGGGGGGTGGGTTTTACTGTTGGGGGGTGTTTGTATTTTATTTTACAGATAAAAGAGCTGATTTCTTTGGGGATATGCCCCGCAAAAAGCCCTTTTAAGGGCCATTGGTAGTTTATTGTAGGCTAGGTTTTTTTTATTTTGGGGGGGGCTTCTTTATTTTGATAGGGCTATTAGATTAGGTGTAATTCTTTTTTATTTTTGATACTATGATTTGTTATTTTTTGTAACATAGTGTTTTTTATTTTTTGTAACAGTGTTTTTTATTTTTTGTAACTTAGTTTTTATTTTATTGTAATTTAGTAATTTTTAATTGTAGATTTAAATAATTTGAGTAGGGTTAGGTTTTTAAATATGTAATATAGTTAATGTAATTGTTAGTTTAATGTAATTTTAGTATACTAGTTAGGGTAGGTTAATAAATAGTTTAATATAGTTTATTTTAATTCTAAAGGTAAGTATGCTACTGTCTCAATAAGGGAAAAAAAGTTTTAGTATACACAAGCTTTTGCCTAACACTGCCAGCTATTTCTGAACTGCATAAAGTCTGTTTGTTTACATTTACAATTCCGCTTGATGTCTGTCTACAGCGCTTTATGTATCTGAATCTGGATTTGGATATAATTGGTCTCTATTGCTAGCTGCTGGTTGCATAGGTAACGGCCCAGGTATTAGCTCCCAGCACCCACCTAAATTGTCTAAGAACTTTTGGTCCACCATTTTTGCTTCATCATTTACAAAGGTTAATTAATAGTTTAATATAGTTTATTTTAATTCTAAAGGTAAGTTTAAAATTATTATAAGATAGGTATGAGGTAATTTTTAATGTAAAGTTAGCGGGTTGTTAGGTTTAGGGGTTAATAGCTTAATTTAGTTTATGGCAATGTGGGGGGCTGGCGGTTTAGGGGTTAATAGGTTTAGTTAATGGTAGTGATGTGGGAGGCCAGGGGTTTAGGGGTTTATAATTTTATTACAGTTGCGGCGAGCTCCGGGAGCGGCGGGATAGGGGTTAATACATTTATTTAGTTGCAGTGGGCTCCGGGAGCGCGGGATAGGGGTTAATACATTTATTTAGTTGCGGTGGGCTCCGGGAGTGGTGGGATAGGGGTTAAACATTTCAGTATAGTGGTGGTGTTCAGTGACAAGATATAAATAAAGTTGGGAAAAAGCCGAATAGCAGCGAGATTGATGACTGCTAGTTAACAACAGTCCGCTGCTCATCGCCCTGTACTTGGTGTTTGGGTTTTTGCCGGCTTTTTTGATAAATATGGAGATCGCATTCAGGTCCGCGGCCGCAATGTTAGGCGAGCGTATTGGTGCCGGTGAATGCAGCATAGTTGACGGCTTGATAATTCAGCCTCCTCCTCTTATCTCAGTGCATTTTGACAGTTCATGTGTGTCATATAGATAACACTGTGCTCACTCCCATGGAGTTATTTATGAGTCTGCACTAATTGGCTAAAATGCAAGTCTGTCAAAAGAACTGAGATAAGGGGCAGTCTGCAGAGGCTTTAATACAAGGTAATCACAGAGGTTAAAAGTGTATTAAAATAACAGTGTTGGTTATGCAAAACTGGGGAATGGGTAATAAAGGGATTATCTATCTTTTTAAATAATAAACATGTTTAAGTAGACTGTCCCTTTAAGTGTTACTCTTGCACGCAATTTAAAATTCTGCTTTAAAAATTTTTTGGTGATCTGAAGTAGAAGTTTATCACTTGCTAGTCTGCATTACAAATCACATGAAAATGCTATAGAAATAAAGGATTTACATTATATTTGGGGCTTAATACTTAGGAAACAAAGGTTTCAAGTGAATGTAAAGTTGAATGAATGAGTTCCCATTTTTAAAAATACTATTAAACAGGGGCACTTTCATTCATTAAACTTTACATTTTTTTAATTCTTACCTTTTCTTAAGCAAACCCAGACCGCGATCCTCCTCTGTACTTACCTCAGCAATGACAAAACCGGCTTCCTCCAATCATCGCATGCACCCCAGCGCTTCCATGTTGTGTGGCCACGCCGTGATTGGAGGAAGCCGGTTTCATCATTGAAGTGCTAAGTATAACATGAGAAGTGGGCGGAGGATCGCGGTCTGGGTTTGCTAAAGAGAAAGGTATTTAAATAAAAACGTTTAATGAATGAAAGTGCCGCTGTTTTTAAATAGTATTTTTTTAAATGGGCACTCATTTTTTTAAAATTTACATTCACTTTAAGAATTAAAGTAAGGCTGACATAAAGTAGCTTTGGACTTGAATATAAGCACAAAAATGGAAATACTCAACACAAATTTACCGCTTGCATTTTTGCGCTCCACTAATCTAAGCCACAATCTTTATTTATGCATTTTTATTATTATTTATTTTGCCTATTTTTCAAACAGGATTTTTTTTTTTTACACGAGGATGTAAATCACTGAATGTAATAACCGCAGCCTGTAATTGGCACCGCCTTATCTATGACATCACATGAAACCCATGATTCAGACAGAGCAGCAATTTTAAGCCACTTTTTAATTGACTCCTATTATCAATATTTCTTGGTTCTCTTGGTATCTTGAAAAGCAGGAATGTAAGCTTAGGAGCCGGCCCATTTTTTTTGTCCAGCACCCTGAGTAGCCTTGCTGATAGGTGGCTACATCTACACAGTGCATGAAAATCACTTTTTCCAGTGTAGGTCCCTGGTTTTACTTTGGAGGTTTTAAATATAGAAAATATAGGATAAAATCTATCGGCCAGATTACGAGTTTTGCGGTAAGAGCTGCTCGGTACTAACTTGTAAGTTATTTCCACCGCTCACCTCCCTATAGCGCTGCTATTACAGGTTTTCAAAAACCCGGCGTTAGCAGGCAATATGGCAGCATTGAGCTCCATACCACATTCAAACACCAGCGCTGCTTTGAGCTGGTTTTACGTGCTCGTGCACGATTTCCCCATAGACATCAATGGAGAGAGTCGGCTAAAAAAAAGCCTAACACCTGCAATAAAGGAGTGTAAAGCTCCATAACGCAGCCCCATTGATTCCTTTGGGGAAAGAAAATTTATGTTTACACCTAACACCCTAATAAACAAGATAAATGAGAAAGGTTGGCACAATGCTGGCAGGTTATAGCCTCAATATATAAATCAAAATCTTCAATAGTCCAGGACCCGTTAACTCCAATCACAGTGTTAACCACAATGCGGCTCTTACTCCCCCCCCCCCCCACCTCTGATGCAGACACAGAGTACCTTGTAGGGAAACTTGTGTGCTTCAAACACCCAGGGATGAATCCTTTCCGACACTGTGTAGGGATCCGAGTTCCACTACGGCAAATCCCACAGCTGATCACCCGGCGTTCCTGTGGTACGCGCTTACTGCTATCGACAACGAGGCTCCACTTGACGTCTCCAATGACGTGCTTGCGGCGGGGGGAGAGATACCAGACGAAATCCTGGGCTGACTGCATAGAACCCGACCAGGCGGGCACAGCGGTTCCAGAGCTGGTGAAAAGCAGGAACAAAACCGGAGAGGAACCACTGTGTATAAAAGTCAAATTTTATTTCAACAAAAGTTAAAATTGGGAAGCATCCCAAACATGTGGACGAATAGAAGCTGCTTCTATTCATCCACATGTTTGGGATGCTTCCCAATTTTAACTTTTGTTGAAATAAAATTTGACTTTTATACACAGCGGTTCCTCTCCGGTTTTGTTCCTACACCTAACACCCTAACATAAACCCCAAGTTTAAACACCCCTAATCTTACACTTATTAACCCCTAATCTGCTTCCCATGACATTGTCGACACCTACATTACACTTATTAACCCCTAATTTTCCGCCCCTCACATCGCCGACACCTACCTACACTTATTAACCCCATAATCTGCCGCCCCCGACATCGCTGACTCCTACCTACATTTATTAACCCCTAATCTGCCACCCCTAACATCGCCGACACCTACATTACAGTTATTAACCACTAATCTGCCGCCCCCAACATCGACGCCACTATACTAAAGTTATTAACCCCTAAACCTAACCCTAAGTCTAACCCTAACACCCACTAACTTTAACATGTAATGTAGGTGTTGGCGATGTCGGGGGTGGCAGATTAGGGGTTAATAAGTGTAAGATTAGGGGTGTTTAGACTTGGGGTTCATGTTAGGGTGTTAGGTGTAATCATAAAATGTGTTTCCCCATAGGAATCAATGGGGCTGCGTTACTGAGTTTTACGCTGCTTTTTTTCAGCCGGCTCTCCCCATTGATGTCTAATGTCTGATGTATAACCAGCTCACCGCTGACTTAAGCAGCGCTGGTATTGAAGTGAGGTATGGAGCTCAATTTTGCTCTACACTCACTTCTTGCCTTTTAACGCCGGGTTTGTAAAAACTTGTAATACCAGCGTTGTAGGTAAGTGAGCGGTGACAATAACGTGCAAGTTAGTACCGCACCCCTCATAACGCAAAACTCGTAATCTAGCCATTTGTTTTTATTTCATACTCAGTTCTGTGATTCTAATTTAGAGAAACTAAGGGGGTCCTAACGCTGGTTTTGGCCGCCCGCTGGTATTTAGAGTCAGTCAGGAAAGGGTCTAACGCTCACTTTCCAGCCACGACTTTTCCATACCGCAGATCCCCCTACGCCAATTGCGTATCCTATCTTTTCAATGGGATCTTTCTAATGCTGGTATTTAGAGTCTTGGCTGAAGTGAGCGTTAGAAATCTAACGACAAGACTCCAGCTGCAGAAAAAAGTCAGGAGTTAATAGCTTTCTGGGCTAACGCCAGTTCATAAAGCTCTTAACTACTGTGCTCTAAAGTACACTAACACCCATAAACTACCTATGTACCCCTAAACCGAGGCCCCCCCACATCGCCGCTACTCTATTAAATTTTTTTAACCCCTAATCTGCCGACCGCACACCGCCGCTACCTACATTATCCCTATGTACCCCTAATCTGCTGCCCCTAACATCGCCGACCCCTACATAATATTTATTACCCCCTAATCTGCCCCCCCCACGTCGCCGCCACCTACCTACAATTTTTAACCCCTAATCTGCCGACCGGACCTCACTGCTACTCTATTAAATTTATTAACCCCTAAAGCTAAGTCTTACCCTAACCCTAACACCCCCCTAAGTTAAATATAATTTTATTCTAACAAAATAAAATAATTCTTATTAAATAAATTATTCCTATTTAAAGCTAAATACTTACCTGTTAAATAAACCCTAATACAGCTACAATATAAATAATAATTATATTGTAGCTATTTTAGGATTAATATTTATTTTAGCTATTTTAGGATTAATATTTATTTTACAGGCAACTTTGTATTTATTTTAACCAGGTACAATAGCTATTAATTAGTTAATAACTATTTTATAGTTACCTAGTTAAAATAATTACAAAATTACCTGTAAAATAAATCCTAACCTAAGTTACAATTAAACCTAACACTACACTATCACTAAATTAATTAAATAAACTATCTACAATTATCTACAATTATATCAACTAAACTAAATTACAAAAAAGAATTTTAAACTAATTACACCTACTCTAAGCCCCCTAAAAAAATAACAAAGCCCCCCAAAATAAAAAAATGCCCTACCCTATTCTAAAATAAAAATTGTAAAGCTCTTTTACCTTACCAGCCCTTAAAAGGGCCTTTTGCGGGGCATGCCCCAAAGAAAACAGCTCTTTTGCATTTAAATAAACATACAATACACCCCCCAACATTACAACCCACCACCCACATACCCCTAATCTAACCCAAACACCCCTTAAAAAACCTAACACTAAGCCCCTGAAGATCTTCCTACCTTGTCTTCACCACGCCGGGTATCACCGATCCGTCCAGAAGAGGGTCCGAAGTCTTCCTCCTATGCGGCAAGAAGAGGTCCAGAAGAGGGTCCAAAGTCTTCATCCTATCCGGCAAGAAGAGGAGATCCGGACCGGCAAACATCTTCATCCAAGCGGCATCTTCTATCTTCTTCCATCCGGCGCGAAGCGGGACCATCTTTGTGAACTGCTTGTGCAATGCCACCCCCTGCAGATTGGCTGCTAGTAGGGGGTGTCAATCAGCCCGATCATATAGGATTGGGCGGATTGATGTCTGCAGTCTCAGAGCAAGCGGACAAGTTATGGAGCCTGAAGGTTTGCGCGGAAACAGGGACATCAAGCTCCATTCAGAGCTTGATAATTCGGCCCCACAGTCTCTAGATATTGTGTTCTTCTTGCAGTAAAAGATATTCACTGAGAGAGAAGTGTTCAACCAGGAATGAACATCGGCTCAGTAGCTTGTTCTTTGGCAAGTCATTACCCAGGAGCATCTTCTTTTAGCCCAATTTTGTCTTTCACACAGGAGATTTTCCTGACGTATATCGGTCTGAAAATGTATAAATGGACAGTCCAGCCCCAAAATACCAGACAATCCTCCTCAGAATGAGGAACATGGTGACCCCAGATGATGGTTTCAATCTTCTGTGAAGTGCAGCCATATTGCCCTAGGTACATTGGACAAGGAGTCCACATCTGGTTTCCCCCATAACCCTTAGGGAAACTTTCCCTAGGGTTATAATGCAAATATACACTGAAATATTCAACAAACACAAACCTTGTTCTATACAGTGAGGTTTGAGACTTTTGGAGATATTTTGAATCTCATCACTTATGTTTTAATATAATACTTAAAAGCTTGCTTTTCACACAAATATTTGAATACAGTTGAGTAAGGTTTTAACTGTTCTTGATCACCTTTTGCGTTGCGCTGCAGGTTATACCTCCATATTCTAAAAAGCTGGGAGCCTCCTGCACAACCAACAAAGAAGTTTTCAACAAACAAAGACCAGTTTTAAGGGATAATCATAAGTGAATAGCACGGCCAGATAATACCTGTTGCCATAAGGACAAGTTTGACTGCGCGTCTAGTCATATCGTTATCTTGCGATCACCAAACCTTAATTCATGATACCCAGAAAAACATATTTTTGGGTTTTGCAGGGTGGTTATAAAATGGCCTTAGCTTGGGAGGAAGCAGCATCTCTATCCTGTTCAGGGCTCAGTGATAGGAAGCTCTCAATCCCACTGCCCCCTCCATCTCTAAAGTCATGATCCTGTGGATGTGGGAACTGGAAGGACAACCAGCTGCTAAAGCCTTTACCTCAAAGGCTGCATCATTCTTATCGAAATCAATTTCTTGACATTAGATGAAAATCTCACCAAAACTAAAAATTAGGTTTTCTTAATTAATTCAAAATTACTTAAAATACTTATTTTAAAAACATGATTGATCAAACATGCCCAGTATACCCATCATCCCCGATACAAATGGTATTTAGATTGTTTAACACCTACCATAAACACCACTCTATCCAATTAAAAAGCAAACACATGGACTCCATTAACCCATACTGTATTACTGTGGTCTGCAATTGCTTTTGTGAGAAATGGAGATCATATCTCATGTGAGTTAACAATCTCATCTGTGTTTGACTTCAATATATATGTGTGAAACATTTATACAGATCATATAGACTCAGACAAAACCTTGTGAGACAGACAGACAGCTCTTACAAAACCTTGTGAGACAGAGAGCTCTTATAAAATCTCATGAGACAGACAGAGAGCTCTTACAAAACCTTGTGAGACAGACAGAGCTCTTACAAAACCTTGTGAGACAGACAGACAGCTCTTACAAAACCTTGTGAGACAGACAGACAGCTCTTACAAAACCTTGTGAGACAGACAGCTCTTACAAAACCTTGTGAGATAGACAGAGGGCTCTTACAAAACCTTGTGAGACAGACAGCTCTTACAAAACCTTGTGAGACAGACAGCTCTTACAAAACCTTGTGAGACAGACAGCTCTTACAAAACCTTGTGAGACAGACAGACAGCTCTTACAAAACCTTGTGAGACAGACAGACAGCTCTTACAAAACATTGTGAGACAGACAGCTCTTACAAAACATTGTGAGACAGACAGACAGCTCTTACAAAAACCTTGTGAGACAGACAGCTCTTACAAAACCTTGTGAGACAGACAGCTCTTACAAAACCTTGTGAGACAGACAGACAGCTCTTACAAAAACCTTGTGAGACAGACAGCTCTTACAAAACCTTGTGAGACAGACAGAGAGCTCTTACAAAACCTTGTGAGACAGACAGAGAGCTCTTACAAAACATTGTGAGACAGACAGATCTTACAAAACCTTGTGAGACAGACAGACCACTCTTATAAAACCTTGTGAGACAGACAGCTCTTACAAAACATTGTGCGACAGACATAGAGCTCTTACAAAATCTTGTGAGACAGACAGACAGCTCTTACAAAACATTGTGAGACAGACATAGATCTCTTACAAAACCTTGTGAGACAGACAGATAGCTCTTACAAAACCTTGTGAGACATACAGACAGCTCTTACAATACTTTGTGGGACAGACTGACAACTGTGATGTTTACATTACAAGAAATAGGCAACACAGAAGTATAATTGCTAGGATTGCCAGCTGTCCTAAAAAATGGATGACTATGCACACATCAGATTTCAGATCAGACATATTCCCCTCTGCAATCATATGTTCACATCACCCCTCAGATCAGACCCCAGGCCCTTCAGCCCCTGTCAGTTATATGCTCACTTCAGATATCGGATTAGACCCCCTGGCCTTGAAATGCCTATCATTTATATATCCACTTTAGACCTCAGAACACACTCATGGCCCTGAAACCCCTTTACTTTATTTACTAACCCATGTGATAACCCTTACTAACCCATGTGACAGCTCCTACTAACCATGTGACAGCTCCTCCTACTAACTCATGTGATAACTCTTACTAACTCATGTGATAACTCTTACTAACCCATGTGACAACTCTTACTAACCCATGTGACAACTCTTACTAACCCATGTGACAACTCTTACTAACCAATGTGATAGCTCCTACTAACCTATTTGACAGCTCCTACTAACCCATGTGACAGCTCCTACTAACCCATGTGACAGCTCCTACTAACCCATGTGATAGCTCCTAATAACCCATGTGACACCTCTTACTAAGACATATATATGAAAGCTCCTACTAATCCATGCAACAGCTCCTACTAATCCATGTGATAGCTCCTACTAAACCATGTGACAGCTCCTACTAAACCATGTGACAGCTCCTACTAACCCACGTGACACCTGTAACTAAACCATGTGACACCTCCTACTAACCCACGTGACACCTGTAACTAAACCATGTGACAGCTCCTACTAAGTCATGTTACAGCTCCTACTAAGCCATGTGACAGCTCTTACTAAGCCATGTGACACACCTTAGTAACCCATGTGACAGCTCTTACTGACCCATGGGATACATCTTACTAACCCATGCAACATCTCCTACTAATCCATGTGACAGCTCCTACTAAGCCATGTGACAGCTCCTACTAATCCACGCAACAGCTCCTATTAACTCATGTGACACCTCTAACTAAACCATGTGACAGCTCCTACTAACCCACGTGACACTTCTAACTAAACCATGTGACACCTCTTACTAAGCCATGTGACAGCTCTTACTGACCCATGGGATATATCTTACTAACTCATGCAACATCTCCTACTAATCCATGTGACATTTCCTACTAATCCATGTGACATCTCCTACTAAGCCATGTGACAGCTCCTACTAATACATGTGACATCTCCTACTAATACATGTGACAGCTCCTACTAATACATGTGACATCTCCTACTAATCCATGTGACATTTCCTACTAATACATGTGACATCTCCTACTAAGCCAAATGACAGCTCCTACTAATACATGTGACATCTCCTACTAATACATGTGACATCTCCTACTAATACATGTGACATCTCCTACTAATACATGTGACATCCCCTACTAAGCTATGTGACAGCTCCTATTAACCCATGTGACACCTCTAACTAAACCATGTGACAGCTCCTACTAACCCACGTGACACCTCTAACTAAACCATGTGACACCTCTTACTAAGCCATGTGACACCTCTTACTCAGCCATGGGATATATCTTACTAACCCATGCAACATCTCCTACTAACCCATGCAACATCTCCTACTAATCCATGTGACATCTCCTACTAAGCCATGTGACAGCTCCTACTAACCCATGTGACAGCTCCTACTATCCCATGTGACAGCTCCTACTATCCCATGTGACAGCTGCTACTAACCCATGTGACAGCTCCTACTAACCCATGTGACAGCTGCTACTAACCCATGTGACAGCTGCTACTAACCATGTGACAGCTGCTACTAAACCCATGTGACAGCTCCTACTAACCAATGTGACAGCCCCTACTAACCCATGTGACATCTCCTACTAAGCCATGTGATAGCTCCTACTAAGCCATGTGACAGCTCCTACTAAGCCATGTGACAGCTCCTACTAACCCATGTGACAGCTCCTACTAACTCATGTGACAGCTCCTACTAACCCATGTGACAGCTCCTACTATCCCATGTGACAGCTCCTACTATCCCATGTGACAGCTGCTACTAACCCATGTGGCAGCTCCTACTAACCCATGTGACAGCTCCTACTAACCCATGTGATAGCGCTTACTATCCCATGTGACAGCTCCTACTAACCCTCGTGACAGCTCCTACTAACCCATGTGACAGCTCCTACTAACCCATGTGACAGCTCCTACTAACCCATGTGACAGCTGCTACTAACCCATGTGACAGCTGACTGCTCCTACTAACCCATGTGACAGCTCCTACTAATACATGTGACATCTCCTACTAAGCCATGTGACAGCTCCTACTACTAACCCATGTGACAGCTCCTACTAACCCATTTGACAGCTCCTACTAAAATGTTTTTGGTTAGAGTGCCTCACTTCTTATACAAAGGATTCTTACCGGAAGGGTCGAAGAGTGAGGAGACACCTCCTAACAAGGACTTTTCCCTCCGGATTAACAGACAGCATTTTCATCAAGATCGCAGGAGAAATCCTAGAAAATCCTGGTAGAGAGACAATTTAAGGAGACATTTACCCTGAGTGATGTGACACAGTAGAACAGTTTTTAACATTTTTGTGATTTAATGAGACATACCATAAAATCCTTACCATAAAATACTCACTTCTCACTTTTATTAAAGTTAAAAATATTTTTTTTTCTTCATTAGAGCCTTATATTTGTAAACAATAGCCATTTTTTCACACCTGTGCCATTCCTGAACATTACACGGCTGGTGATTGGTGGATATTCAAGTATCGTCATAAGCTCACTGTGTCCTTCTTTGAAGTGAAAATGCATAGTTCCTGGGTGTTCGACATTAAAGGGGCACTAAATATAATTGTTTTCTGCAATGTACACATTCTATTTGTATTACATAAATATTGTGTCTAAAGCCCCCTCTTCAAAACATTAGAAAATGTGCTTATTATTCCCCCCCCATGGGATCCAGTTTATGTACCCAACAACAGCCCACTATCATTATTATTATTATTAACAGGTATTTGTAGAGCGCCAACAGATTCCGCAGCGCTATAAACATAGTTGGTATACAGGATAACATTTATAGGGATCATATGGGTAGAGGGCCCTGCCGTGAGTTGCTCTTTTGTAGTCGGCTCTTATGAAGGCGATCTGCAAACAGCTGGGCTCATAGGCTTACATTCTAGGGGGTTCAAGGGGAAAGCAACCGAGTTAGGAAAGGTTAGTGTTGGTTGTAAGCATCCCTGAACAGTAGAGTCTTTAGGGAGTGCTTGAAGCTGTTAAAACTGGAGGAGAGTCTTGTGGAGCGAGGCAGGGAATTCCACAAGATGGGAGCCAGTCTGGAGAAGTCCTGCAAATGGGAATGTGAGAAAGTAACAAGAGAGGAGGAGAGGAGGAGATCCTGAGCAGAGCGAAAGGGACGGGAGGGAGAGTATCTGGAGACAAGGTCTGAGATATAGGGGGCAGCAGTGCAGTTGAGGGCTTTGTATGTCAGAGTGAGAATTTTGTGTTTGATCCTAGAGGCAAGAGAAAGCCAGTGAAGGGATTGGCAGAGAGGTGAAGCAGATGATGAGCAACGTGTAAGGAAGATAAGCCTGGCAATGCTTTTTCTTAATGGAGTCAGTGAGTGTTAGAGCCAGAAGTCAGAAGCGTCATTGGACAATTTACATAGAGAATAGCTGACTCTTGTGTCCAAGCTTCTGTAGATCCAGGATCAAATTCCCCTAGTATTGAAAGCTTTAAATCCTCCCTCAAAACCTACATCTTCCGAGGTACCTACCACGGTAACCTAAGCGTTCATCCAAGACCAATTCTCCAAACTAGAAACTCCTTATCCACAACTGATTATGGTCTACCACCACCTGTTACCACAGGCTACATTCAATCTCCAACTACCCTTTGTTGGTGGTATAGGGAGCTATGTCCTTTACACATTCTGCCACTGTCTGCCTTCCCTGTATTTCCTTTATTGTACGCCTGTGTAGTGAATCAGTTGCCGAATTACAGATAATGATAATAACAACTATTGTCTCCCATCATTGCTGTTGGCATGGAGATTAACTATCAGCCATCAAGGCATTTGAACTTTTAACTTTTGTAGCTATAACCAGCTAGCTAGACCTCTCATTTACAAATAAGAATCTTCTTTTTGATATAAAAAATGTTCAGTGTAATACATCTTTCCCGTATAGTGTCATGGAATCAAATACATAGGCCTAAATTTTGGGTTGAAATTGATAATTATACTCTTGCCCATGTCACGACTAGTGATCTTTGCTGGATACCAAGCAGATATCGCCCTTGTACTGTATACTCTAATCCACTAATAGAAGAGACTTTAAGAATTTGGGATAAATTAGTAGCCAAGAACATTAGCATCTCAACACATTATTCCCCACTCCTACAAATCCTAAATAAAAATATGTTCCCAGGATTGAATTTTAATATATCAGTTGACACATAAAATAGAGTTACTCGAGTTCCGATTTGTTCTTTAATGAGAGACGGTCAACTCAAACCAATGTTGGAAATAAAAGATGAAATTGGAGCTCCTTTAAATACATGTGTGACGAAACCAATCTCGCCACTGTACATTGGAGGGCCTGTTATGGAACATTCTTTGGGCTGGAGGTACATGGGCTTAAGGATACCCAGAGACTGCATGGAAATATGGAATTTTATATGCTGGACACCCCATGTACTTTCATAACTCTGTCTTATGTCTATGTCACCCTGTATCCATAAATACAGGATGGGTACAGGGTGTGAGTGCCCCTTGTGGGAGCAATTGTGACTCTATAAGCCAAGTGGGCATAAAAGACTTTATAGCTAATAAGAACTGTTCCTATATTCTGTAATAAGATGTATTCTATGTATGTTTAAGATCTGATTGTGTCTCAGGAGTCTGTCTAGGTAAACTGATTGTGTTTTGTGTGATTATGTTAACTAGACTGCCCAACATCAGATTGTCTGAGTACTTAATATGTTAATCTGTTTTACCTGTGAATAGACAATTCTTAGAGGTTTGATGCATTGTTCATATGTTTGCTTTACTGTTTAACCAATGCCCTCTGTAACCTGAAGCCAGGGTTATATTCAACCCCCCCATCTGGGGTCAAAACCTGTATAAATACTAGGCATTCAGCCTTTAATAAATATATATTCTTTTTTAAACCTGAAATGTGGAGCTTGGTCTCATGTTTGCAAGGAAACTGATCGAGGTTGTGAAGTGCTGATTCTGTATGCAGGACATTGTTCATCTGGTATTAACCCTTGGTACACTGTTGGTACCGTAACAACATGGTTCTCATATTTCCAGGTCAGACACTTTATATCAAACCATCCTCACAAACATGACCTTCAGAGGGCCTGTACCGCTTTTGAGAAAATATACCTACTCCCTAACTCTAGTAACATATAAGATATTACTAGAGTCAGAATCACAGAAACCATCGTCCTTTCGATTACTCTGGAAGGGAGCTAAATTGCCAGATTAGTGATCAATTCTGGAAATCTTGTTTTAGGCAGATCAAAAGGTCATCTATATCTACCATTATAGTTGAGACTAACTATAAACTACTGACCAGGTGGTATTTAACTCCGGTAAGATTGCATAGAATTTACCCAACCGCATCTCCAATGTGTTGGAGGAGGTGCGGGAACCAAGGCACACTGTCTCATATTTGGTGGGACTGTCCTGTTATCCAGCCCTTCTGGGCACAAGTTGAAAACTACATTAAGCTAAAACTTAATCAAACAATAGCTCTTGGCGCACAGACAATCCTACTTCACAAACTCCTGCAATTACATTGCCAGTACAAAAACAGACTGCTCCAATTAATGATAAATACAGCCAAGAGACTTATACCACGCATGTGGAAGAAGCTTCAAAGCCCTTCTATGCAACAATGGATGGATGAGATTAAACATATTATGAGTTTAGAAGAAATGTATTACAGTCAGAAGATTTTACTAATATGCTTTTTTTGTGGAATCAAAACCCTGTTAAACTGAGTTGTTAAACTGATGGTAGCCTTTGTTACTATGGTCCCAGCTCTCTGCAGGTCCCCCCATGAGGTTCTGGGATGTTTGCTCACCATTCTTGTGATCATTTTGACCCCACGGGGTGAGATCTTGCGTGGAGCCCCAGATCGAATGAGATTATCAGTGGTCTTGTATGTCTTCCATTTTCTAATTATTGCTCACACAGTTTTGTTTCTGGTGTCCTTCGACAGCTCTTTGGTCTTCACCACAGTGGAGTTTGGAGTGTGACTGTTTGAGGTTGTGGACAGGTATCTTTTATACTGATAACAAGTTCAAACAGGTGCCATTAATACAGGTAATGAGTGGAGGACAGAGGGGCCTCTTAAAGAAGAAGATACAGATCTGTGAGAGCCAGAAATCTTGCTTGTTTGTAGGTGACCAAATACTTATTTTCCACCATAATATGCAAATAAATTCTTTCCAAATCAGACAATGTGATTGTCTGGATTTGTTTCCACATTTTGTCTCTCATAGTTGAGGTATACCTATGATGAAAATTACAGGCCTTGCTCATCTTCTTAAGTGGGAGAACTTGCACAATTGGTGGCTGACTAAATACTTTTTTGCCCTACTGTACATACACACTCACCTGCACGCACACACACTAATCTACATACATACATACTCACCTGCACACATATACACTCACCTGGACACATACACACTCGTCTACATACATACATACTCACCTGCACACATATACACTCACCTGGACACATACACACTCGTCTACATACATACATACTCACCTGCACACATATACAATCACCTGCACACATACATACTCACCTTCGCACATACACACTCATCTACATACAAACACACTCACCTGCACACACACACACTCATCTACATACATACTCACCTGCACACATACTCACTTTCACACATACACACTCATCTGCGCACATACACACTCACCTGCATACATAAATACTCACATGCACACATTGACACTCATCTACATACATACACACTCAGCTGTACACATACACACTCAATTTCACACATGCATACACACATCACTTGCATACATACACACTCACCTGCACACATAATCACCTGCGTATATACTCACCTGCTAATTGGTAGTTACAATTAGGCATCAATAAGCAAGATCTACCCAGGTGCTGAACCACAAAGAACAGATTATAGAGACAGATGCACGTACTCACACTCACACACCCCTTATAGAGACAGATGCACGTACTCACACACCTCTTATAGAGACAGATGCACGTACTCACACTTACACACCTCTTATAGAGACAGATGAACGTACTCACACACCTCTTCTAGAGACAGATGCACGTACTCACACTCACACACCCCTTATAGAGACAGATGCACGTACTCACACACCTCTTATAGAGACAGATGCATGTACTCACACAGAACACACCTCTTATAGAGACAGATGCACGTACTCACACTCACACACCTCTTATAGTGACAGATGCACGTACTCACACACCTCTTATAGAGACAGATGCACGTACTCACACTCACACACCTCTTATAGAGACAGATGCACATACTCACACACCTCTTATAGAGACAGATGCATGTACTCACACTCACACACCTCTTATAGAGACAGATGCACGTACTCACACAAAACACACCTCTTATAGAGATAGATGCACGTACTCAAACTCACACACCTCTTATAGAGACAGGTGTATGTACTCACACTCACACACCTCTTATAGAGACAGATGCACGTACTCACACACCTCTTAAAGAGACAGATGCACATACTCACACTCACATACCTCTTATAGAGACAGATGCACGTACTCAAACTCACAAACCCCTTATAGAGACAGATGCACATACTCACACACCTCTTATAGAGACAGATGCACATACTCACACACCTCTTATAGAGACAGATGCATATACTCACACTCACACACCTCTTATAGTGACAGATGCACGTACTCACACACCTCTTATAGAGACAGATGCACATACTCACACACCTCTAATAAAGACAGATGCACGTACTCGCACTCACACACCTTTTATAGAGACAGATGCACATACTCACACACATCTTATAGAGACAGATGCACATACTCACACTCACACACCTCTTATAGAGACAGATGCACGTACTCACACAGAACACACCTCTTACAGAGACAGATGTACGTACTCACACTCACACACCTCTTATAGAGACAGATGCATGTACTCACACAGAACACACCTCTTATAGAGACAGATGCACGTACTCACACTCACAAACCTCTTATAGAGACAGATGCACATACTCACACATCTCTTATAGAGACAGATGCACGTACTCACACTCACACACCTCTTATAGAGACAGATGCACATACTCACACAGAACACACCTCTTATAGAGACAGATGCACGTAGTCACACTCACACACCTCTTATAGAGACAGATGCACGTACTCACACTCACACACCTCTTATAGAGACAGATGCATATACTCACACTCACACACCGCTTATAGAGACAGATGCACGTACTCACACACCTCTTATAGAGACAGATGCACGTACTCACACAAAACACACCTCTTATAGAGACAGATGCACGTACTCACACACCTCTTATAGAGACAGATGCACATACTCACACTCACACACCTCTTATAGTGACAGATGTACACACTCACACACCTCTTATAGAGACAGATGCACGTACTCACACTCACACACCTCTTATAGAGACAGATGCACGTACTCACACACCTCTTATAGAGACAGATGAACGCACTCACACACCTCTTATAGAGACAGATGCACGTACTCACACACCTCTTATAGAGACAGATGTACGTACTCACACTCACACTCCTCTAATAGAGACAGATGCACATACTCACACTCACACACCTCTTATAGAGACAGATGCACGTACTCACACACCTCTTATAGAGACATATGTACGTACTCACACTCACACTCCTCTAATAGAGACAGATGCACATACTCACACTCACACACCTCTTATAGAGACAGATGCACATACTCACACACACACACCTCTTATAGAGACAGATGCACGTACTCACACTCACACACCTCTTATAGAGACAGATGCACGTACTCACACTCAGACACCTCTTATAGAGACAGATGCATATACTCACACACCTCTTATAGAGACAGATGCACATACTCACACTCACACACCTCTTATAGAGACAGATGCACGTACTCGCACACCACTTATAGAGACAGATGCACGTACTGACACTCACACACCTCTTATAGAGACAGATGCATGTACTCACACTCACACACCTCTTATAGAGACAGATGCACATACTCACACGCCTCTTATAGAGACAGATGCATGTACTCACACTCACACACCTCTTATAGAGACAGATGCATATACTCACACACCTCTTATAGAGACAGATGCACGTACTCACACTCAGACACCTCTTATAGAGACAGATGCACATACTCACACACATCTTATAGAGACAGATGCACATACTCACACACCTCTTATAGAGTCAGATGCGCATACTCACACTCACACACCTCTTATAGAGACAGATGCACGTACTCACACTCACACACCTCTTATAGAGACAGATGCACATACTCACACACCTCTTATAGAGACAGATGCATATACTCACACACCTCTTATAGAGACAGATGCACATACTCACACTCACACACATCTTATAGAGACAGATGCACATACTCACACACCTCTTATAGAGTCAGATGCGCATACTCACACTCACACACCTCTTATAGAGACAGATGCACGTACTCACACACCTCTTATAGAGACAGATGCACGTACTCACACAAAACACACCTCTTATAGAGACAGATGCACGTACTCACACAAAACACAGCTCTTATAGAGACAGATGCACGTCCTCACACACCTCTTATAGAGACAGATGCACGTCCTCACACACCTCTTATAGAGACAGATGCACGTCCTCACACACCTCTTATAGAGACAGATGCACGTACTCTCACACCACTTATAGAGACAGATGCACGTACTGACACTCACACACCTCTTATAGAGACAGATGCACATACTCACACGCCTCAAATAGAGACAGATGCATGTACTCAGACTCACACACCTCTTATAGAGACAGATGCACATACTCACACACATCTTATAGAGACAGATGCACATACTCACACACATCTTATAGAGACAGATGCACATACTCACACACATCTTATAGAGACAGATGCACATACTCACACTCATGCACCTCTTATAGAGACAGATGCACGTACTCACACAAAACACAACTCTTATACAGACAGATGCACGTACTCACACACCTCTTATAGAGACAGATGCACATACTCACACTCACACACCTCTTATAGAGACAGATGCACGTACTTACACAAAACACACCTCTTATAGAGACAGATGCACATACTCACACTCACACACATCTTATAGAGACAGATGCACATACTCACACACCTCTTATAGAGTCAGATGCGCATACTCACACTCACACACCTCTTATAGAGACAGATGCACGTACTCACACTCACACACCTCTTATAGAGAAAGATGCACATACTCACACACCTCTTATAGAGACAGATGCACATACTCACACACATCTTATAGAGACAGATGCACATACTCACACACCTCTTATAGAGACAGATGCACATACTCACACACCTCTTATAGAGACAGATGCACATACTCACACACATCTTATAGAGACAGATGCACATACTCACACACATCTTATAGAGACAGATGCATATACTCACACACCTCTTATAGAGACAGATGCACATACTCACACACATCTTATAGAGACAGATGCACATACTCACACACATCTTATAGAGACAGATGCACATACTCACACTCATGCACCTCTTATAGAGACAGATGCACGTACTCACACAAAACACAACTCTTATACAGACAGATGCACGTACTCACACACCTCTTATAGAGACAGATGCACATACTCACACTCACACACCTCTTATAGAGACAGATGCACGTACTTACACAAAACACACCTCTTATAGAGACAGATGCACATACTCACACTCACACACATCTTATAGAGACAGATGCACATACTCACACACCTCTTATAGAGTCAGATGCGCATACTCACACTCACACACCTCTTATAGAGACAGATGCACGTACTCACACTCACACACCTCTTATAGAGACAGATGCACATACTCACACACCTCTTATAGAGTCAGATGCACATACTCACACTCACACACCTCTTATAGAGACAGATGCACGTACTCACACTCACACACCTCTTATAGAGACAGATGCATGTACTCACACAGAACACACCTCTTATAGAGACAGATGCACGTACTCACACTCACAAACCTCTTATAGAGACAGATGCACATACTCACACATCTCTTATAGAGACAGATGCACGTACTCACACTCACACACCTCTTATAGAGACAGATGCACATACTCACACAGAACACACCTCTTATAGAGACAGATGCACGTAGTCACACTCACACACCTCTTATAGAGACAGATGCACGTACTCACACTCACACACCTCTTATAGAGACAGATGCATATACTCACACTCACACACCGCTTATAGAGACAGATGCACGTACTCACACACCTCTTATAGAGACAGATGCACGTACTCACACAAAACACACCTCTTATAGAGACAGATGCACGTACTCACACACCTCTTATAGAGACAGATGCACATACTCACACTCACACACCTCTTATAGTGACAGATGTACACACTCACACACCTCTTATAGAGACAGATGCACGTACTCACACTCACACACCTCTTATAGAGACAGATGCACGTACTCACACACCTCTTATAGAGACAGATGAACGCACTCACACACCTCTTATAGAGACAGATGCACGTACTCACACACCTCTTATAGAGACAGATGTACGTACTCACACTCACACTCCTCTAATAGAGACAGATGCACATACTCACACTCACACACCTCTTATAGAGACAGATGCACGTACTCACACACCTCTTATAGAGACATATGTACGTACTCACACTCACACTCCTCTAATAGAGACAGATGCACATACTCACACTCACACACCTCTTATAGAGACAGATGCACATACTCACACACACACACCTCTTATAGAGACAGATGCACGTACTCACACTCACACACCTCTTATAGAGACAGATGCACGTACTCACACTCAGACACCTCTTATAGAGACAGATGCATATACTCACACACCTCTTATAGAGACAGATGCACATACTCACACACACACACCTCTTATAGAGACAGATGCACGTACTCGCACACCACTTATAGAGACAGATGCACGTACTGACACTCACACACCTCTTATAGAGACAGATGCATGTACTCACACTCACACACCTCTTATAGAGACAGATGCACATACTCACACGCCTCTTATAGAGACAGATGCATGTACTCACACTCACACACCTCTTATAGAGACAGATGCATATACTCACACACCTCTTATAGAGACAGATGCACGTACTCACACTCAGACACCTCTTATAGAGACAGATGCACATACTCACACACATCTTATAGAGACAGATGCACATACTCACACACCTCTTATAGAGTCAGATGCGCATACTCACACTCACACACCTCTTATAGAGACAGATGCACGTACTCACACTCACACACCTCTTATAGAGACAGATGCACATACTCACACACCTCTTATAGAGACAGATGCATATACTCACACACCTCTTATAGAGACAGATGCACATACTCACACTCACACACATCTTATAGAGACAGATGCACATACTCACACACCTCTTATAGAGTCAGATGCGCATACTCACACTCACACACCTCTTATAGAGACAGATGCACGTACTCACACTCACACACCTCTTATAGAGACAGATGCACGTACTCACACAAAACACACCTCTTATAGAGACAGATGCACGTACTCACACAAAACACAGCTCTTATAGAGACAGATGCACGTCCTCACACACCTCTTATAGAGACAGATGCACGTCCTCACACACCTCTTATAGAGACAGATGCACGTCCTCACACACCTCTTATAGAGACAGATGCACGTACTCTCACACCACTTATAGAGACAGATGCACGTACTGACACTCACACACCTCTTATAGAGACAGATGCACATACTCACACGCCTCAAATAGAGACAGATGCATGTACTCAGACTCACACACCTCTTATAGAGACAGATGCACATACTCACACACATCTTATAGAGACAGATGCACATACTCACACACATCTTATAGAGACAGATGCACATACTCACACACATCTTATAGAGACAGATGCACATACTCACACTCATGCACCTCTTATAGAGACAGATGCACGTACTCACACAAAACACAACTCTTATACAGACAGATGCACGTACTCACACACCTCTTATAGAGACAGATGCACATACTCACACTCACACACCTCTTATAGAGACAGATGCACGTACTTACACAAAACACACCTCTTATAGAGACAGATGCACATACTCACACTCACACACATCTTATAGAGACAGATGCACATACTCACACACCTCTTATAGAGTCAGATGCGCATACTCACACTCACACACCTCTTATAGAGACAGATGCACGTACTCACACTCACACACCTCTTATAGAGACAGATGCACATACTCACACACCTCTTATAGAGACAGATGCACATACTCACACACATCTTATAGAGACAGATGCACATACTCACACACCTCTTATAGAGACAGATGCACATACTCACACACCTCTTATAGAGACAGATGCACATACTCACACACATCTTATAGAGACAGATGCACATACTCACACACATCTTATAGAGACAGATGCATATACTCACACACCTCTTATAGAGACA
Source organism: Bombina bombina (assembly GCF_027579735.1). Taxonomy (NCBI): domain Eukaryota; kingdom Metazoa; phylum Chordata; class Amphibia; order Anura; family Bombinatoridae; genus Bombina; species Bombina bombina. The sequence goes on along the minus strand of NC_069499.1, from coordinate 1,560,381,095 downwards.
GATGCACATACTCACACACATCTTATAGAGACAGATGCACATACTCACACACATCTTATAGAGACAGATGCACATACTCACACTCATGCACCTCTTATAGAGACAGATGCACGTACTCACACAAAACACAACTCTTATACAGACAGATGCACGTACTCACACACCTCTTATAGAGACAGATGCACATACTCACACTCACACACCTCTTATAGAGACAGATGCACGTACTTACACAAAACACACCTCTTATAGAGACAGATGCACATACTCACACTCACACACATCTTATAGAGACAGATGCACATACTCACACACCTCTTATAGAGTCAGATGCGCATACTCACACTCACACACCTCTTATAGAGACAGATGCACGTACTCACACTCACACACCTCTTATAGAGACAGATGCACATACTCACACACCTCTTATAGAGTCAGATGCACATACTCACACTCACACACCTCTTATAGAGACAGATGCACGTACTCACACTCACACACCTCTTATAGAGACAGATGCATGTACTCACACAGAACACACCTCTTATAGAGACAGATGCACGTACTCACACTCACAAACCTCTTATAGAGACAGATGCACATACTCACACATCTCTTATAGAGACAGATGCACGTACTCACACTCACACACCCTCTTATAGAGACAGATGCACATACTCACACAGAACACACCTCTTATAGAGACAGATGCACGTAGTCACACTCACACACCTCTTATAGAGACAGATGCACGTACTCACACTCACACACCTCTTATAGAGACAGATGCATATACTCACACTCACACACCGCTTATAGAGACAGATGCACGTACTCACACACCTCTTATAGAGACAGATGCACGTACTCACACAAAACACACCTCTTATAGAGACAGATGCACGTACTCACACACCTCTTATAGAGACAGATGCACATACTCACACTCACACACCTCTTATAGTGACAGATGTACACACTCACACACCTCTTATAGAGACAGATGCACGTACTCACACTCACACACCTCTTATAGAGACAGATGCACGTACTCACACACCTCTTATAGAGACAGATGAACGCACTCACACACCTCTTATAGAGACAGATGCACGTACTCACACACCTCTTATAGAGACAGATGTACGTACTCACACTCACACTCCTCTAATAGGGACAGATGCACATACTCACACTCACACACCTCTTATAGAGACAGATGCACGTACTCACACACCTCTTATAGAGACATATGTACGTACTCACACTCACACTCCTCTAATAGAGACAGATGCACATACTCACACTCACACACCTCTTATAGAGACAGATGCACATACTCACACACACACACCTCTTATAGAGACAGATGCACGTACTCACACTCACACACCTCTTATAGAGACAGATGCACGTACTCACACTCAGACACCTCTTATAGAGACAGATGCATATACTCACACACCTCTTATAGAGACAGATGCACATACTCACACTCACACACCTCTTATAGAGACAGATGCACGTACTCGCACACCACTTATAGAGACAGATGCACGTACTGACACTCACACACCTCTTATAGAGACAGATGCATGTACTCACACTCACACACCTCTTATAGAGACAGATGCACATACTCACACGCCTCTTATAGAGACAGATGCATGTACTCACACTCACACACCTCTTATAGAGACAGATGCATATACTCACACACCTCTTATAGAGACAGATGCACGTACTCACACTCAGACACCTCTTATAGAGACAGATGCACATACTCACACACATCTTATAGAGACAGATGCACATACTCACACACCTCTTATAGAGTCAGATGCGCATACTCACACTCACACACCTCTTATAGAGACAGATGCACGTACTCACACTCACACACCTCTTATAGAGACAGATGCACATACTCACACACCTCTTATAGAGACAGATGCATATACTCACACACCTCTTATAGAGACAGATGCACATACTCACACTCACACACATCTTATAGAGACAGATGCACATACTCACACACCTCTTATAGAGTCAGATGCGCATACTCACACTCACACACCTCTTATAGAGACAGATGCACGTACTCACACTCACACACCTCTTATAGAGACAGATGCACGTACTCACACAAAACACACCTCTTATAGAGACAGATGCACGTACTCACACAAAACACAGCTCTTATAGAGACAGATGCACGTCCTCACACACCTCTTATAGAGACAGATGCACGTCCTCACACACCTCTTATAGAGACAGATGCACGTCCTCACACACCTCTTATAGAGACAGATGCACGTACTCTCACACCACTTATAGAGACAGATGCACGTACTGACACTCACACACCTCTTATAGAGACAGATGCACATACTCACACGCCTCAAATAGAGACAGATGCATGTACTCACAGTCACACACCTCTTATAGAGACAGATGCATATACTCACACACCTCTTATAGAGACAGATGCACATACTCACACACATCTTATAGAGACAGATGCACATACTCACACACATCTTATAGAGACAGATGCACATACTCACACTCATGCACCTCTTATAGAGACAGATGCACGTACTCACACAAAACACAACTCTTATACAGACAGATGCACGTACTCACACACCTCTTATAGAGACAGATGCACATACTCACACTCACACACCTCTTATAGAGACAGATGCACATACTTACACAAAACACACCTCTTATAGAGACAGATGCACATACTCACACTCACACACATCTTATAGAGACAGATGCACATACTCACACACCTCTTATAGAGTCAGATGCGCATACTCACACTCACACACCTCTTATAGAGACAGATGCACGTACTCACACTCACACACCTCTTATAGAGACAGATGCACATACTCACACTCACACACCTCTTATAGAGACAGATGCACGTACTCACACTCACACACCTCTTATAGAGACAGATGCACATACTCACACTCACACACCTCTTATAGAGACAGATGCACGTACTCACACTCACACACCTCTTATAGAGACAGATGCACGTACTCACACAAAACACACCTCTTATAGAGACAGATGCACGTACTCACACAAAACACAGCTCTTATAGAGACAGATGCACGTCCTCACACACCTCTTATAGAGACAGATGCACGTACTCACACACCTCTTATAGAGACAGATGCACGTACTCACACACCTCTTATAGAGACAGATGCACGTACTCACACTCACACACCTCTTATAGAGACAGATGCACATACTCACACTCACACACCTCTTATAGAGACAGATGCACGTACTCACACAAAACACAACTCTTATACAGACAGATGCACGTACTCACACACCTCTTATAGAGACAGATGCACATACTCACACTCACACACCTCTTATAGAGACAGATGCACGTACTCACACTCACACACCTCTTATAGAGACAGATGCACATACTCACACAAAACACACCTCTTATAGAGACAGATGCACGTACTCACACTCACACACCTCTTATAGAGACAGATGCACGTACTCACACAAAACACACCTCTTATAGAGACAGATGCACGTCAGGGGTCAAGTTGAGCGGGAACGCATGGGAATGGAGTTCTTGCACTATTTTTGCAGGAGGAACTAAGTTCCCTCTGGACAGAGAACAGAAGCACTTCAGTAAACACTGCTGCTTCTGCTGCTGGTGGGAGGAGCTAGAGCACAGTCTGATTAGAGGGATAGTCAGATCCTCTAGTAATAGGCATTAACACTTCCTACAACACACTAAATGTAAGACTGTCAGAGGTCCTGCTGTGGTATCACCCCTGTTATGAATATTATCGTTATCTTTTATTACACATTGTGCTTACATGTCTGTGTGGCTTGCTCTGTTGTTATTTAGCTCCCCTCAGCAGAAATAGGACTAATGCACCTTAAATTCAATCATTCATTGGATTCAATTTGTTTTCATTAATCAATGTGTATCAACTATATACATATAAATACAGTGTGTGTGTGTATGTATATATATATATATATATATAAAATATATATATATATATATATATATATATATATATACAGGTAGCCCTCCGGTTATGCCGGGGTTAGGTTCCAGAAGGAATGGTTGTAAATCAAAACCGTTGTAAATTGAAACCCAGTTTATAATGTAAGTCAATGGGGGGAAGTGAGGGAGTTAGGTTCCAGGCCTCTCTCAAAATTGTCATAAGTAATACCTAATACATTATTTTTAAAGCTTTGAAATGAAGACTTTAAATGCTAAACAGCATTATAAACCTAATACAATAATCCCACAACACAGACTTTACTTGCATTTTTCTACAAACAGTTCTTTCTATGCATTCCAATCTGTACTGATTTATAGACAGGAAGATCTTGTTCCTTTGCAAGCTGCTCGATAGCTCAGGTCTGATTAAACTGATTAATTTCAGCTTGCTTGGCTTGCATATCTTTGTTGCAACACAAGCGGACAGCTCCACCTACTGGCTATTTTAATAAATGCACTGCTTCTCAATGCTTTTCAATAGCAGTCACATGTTATTCTGAAACGGTGCAAATTGAACCGTTGTAAACCAAGGGCCACCTGTATATATACAATTATTAATTGTATGGGAGGATGGAATTCTAGGTGAGTTCCCACACTTTTTTTTGTAGGACTTGACCCCTGATGCCCGTACTCACACTCACACACCTCTTATAGAGACAGATGCACGTACTCACACACACCTCTTACAGAGACAGATGCACATACTCACACACACCTCTTATAGAGACAGATGTACATACTCACATTCACACATCTCTTATAGAGACAGATGCACGTACTTACACAAAACACACCTCTTATAGAGACAGATGCACGTACTCACACTCATACACATCTTATAGAGACAGATGCACATACTCACACTCACACACCTCTTATAGAGACAGATGCACGTACTCACACTCACACACCTCTTATAGAGACAGATGTACATACTCACACAAAACACACCTCTTATAGAGACAGATGCACGTACTCACACAAAACACACCTCTTATAGAGACAGATGCACGTACTCACACAAAACACACCTCTTATAGAGACGGATGCACGTACTCACACTCACACACCTCTTATAGAGACAGATGCCCGTACTCACACAAAACACACCTCTTATAGAGACAGATGCACGTACTCACACTCACACACCTCTTATAGAGACAGATACACATACACTCACACACCTCTTATAGAGACAGATGCATGCACTCACACAACACACCTCTTATAGAGACAGATGCATGTACTCACACTCACACACCTCTTATAGAGACAGATGCACGAACTCACACAAAACACACCTCTTATAGAGACAGATGCACGTACTCACACTCACACACCTCTTATAGAGACAGATGCACGTACTAGAGAAAAATGGGTGGGTGTGGGGAGCGCTCAAGAGAGAGCAGTGAGTTGGACTATAAGTGAGGAATGTGATCTTTGTCTAGATTTTCTAGTATTAATTTAAAAGATGTCTAGTGAAAAATAAAGGAGAGTTATGTTGCGAGTCGAATGTATGTTAACCGATTTTAAGTATATTCGAGTGAATGTGATTCAATAGTATGGGACGAAATTCCTGGTGAGGAAAAAGTGTACTAAGGTTCTTAGCTGTGAGTGTAACACAAAATTCATAAAATTAATAAAATTAATAAATTAAGTGAAATTTCACTATACGTGTGTGAAATGAATTAGGGGATAGAGTATCTTAGATGTCTATACCTCTGTTTCTGGTGTGATGTATAGGTTTATAGGCAAGTCTTTTGAAGAGTATATATATTCCCAGTAAAGTGTAGTGGAATATAAGCAGTACGAAAGGGTGGTATTTGTACCTCCTATGTACACTATATTACGATAAGAGTATTATTTGTACCTCCTATATATATATATATATATATATATATATATACTATATTACTATCTCAGGATAATAGAATATATGTTGTATAAAATGACATGGCAAACGTTTTATATAAAAGGTATATTTTACTTTAAAAATAGACGATAAGGTTAGCAGTATAAAACAATATAGTGTGACGTTATAAAACAAACAAACAATGTTACTAGCATATATAAAATGTTGCAACATCCAGTTTATGAGTTCCGTTCAAGCATACAAATAGGAGCAATATAAAAGTCCGGATTTTGACAACTATTGTGATGTATCAATCTGTAACAATACACATTAAAGTGTTCGTAAGTTGTGGCCACAACTCTATTATTTAATTATGTCCAGAAAGTTTCAAGCTGTTAAAATTCCCAAGTAATATCGATATTGTTATTGATATTTACCTCCCCCTTACCGGACCTCCGATATCCCTTACCTCAGTGGTGCCTTGCCTCCTCGTGATTTGGTGGGTTTTGGGAAGGTTGCCTCTGTGTAGTAAGCGGAGATGTGTTTCTTCTCCGGTCGGCGTACAGCCGTTTGATTTTCTCGGCAACTACTTCCTACCCGAGTGAGGAGGGGTGGTCATATTAAACACAAAAGATTACATAATAGAAGCCAATAGAATATTAGGAGACACGGAAACATATAGAAAATTACCATTTAATCCGATTCAGAAACAAATTAAGTAATTTGAAACAATCCTAAATAATGCAAAAACAACAGAAATTATTAATAACCAAGAATATCAATTTATAAATATCATGCACCCCAAAACACCGTTTTTTTATTACCTACCAAAAATACATAAAACATTAGACCACCCGCCAGGACGTCCTATAATTTCCGGAATCGATGCTCTCACTCCAAACATGTCACAATATGTGGATACTTTTTTACAAAAATATGTACATAACTTACCATCATATTTAAAAGACACAACAGATTTTCTGAATACATTAACAAATATAACATGGCAAAATGACTATACATTAGTCACCTGTGACGTCAATTCATTATACACCAACATAAAACACAAATTAGGAATGGAAGCTTCAGAACATTTTTTAAATACAGATCATGAAATGAAAACACCTCAAATTAAATTTATCCTAGATTGTATACAATTTATATTGGAAAATAATTACTTCAATTTAAAAAAAAACATTCTATTTACAATTAAAAGGAACTGCTATGGGCACGAGGTTTGCACCCAGTTATGCCAACTTATTCATGGGGAGGTTTGAAGAAGAACATATTCTACACTCCCCATGGGGTGCAAACCTCGTGCGATATAGGAGATTCATCGATGACATATTCCTAATTTGGAAAGGAGATCAAGAACTCCTGAACTTATTTCTTGAAGATATAAATTGTAATACTTGGGGGATAAATTTTACTCATGAATATAGTAGAGTAAGTATACACTTCTTAGACGTTAAAATAAATATTATAAACAACACAATCACTACTGAGACATACTTCAAAACCACAGATACCAATAGCTATATACATTCGGACAGCTGTCATCTGGAACGATGGATCAATAATATACCCAAAGGCCAATTTTACAGAATAAGGAAAAATTGCTCAGAGGAAAACACATTTCAGAAACAAGCGAATATGCTAGAGAAAAAAATTCAAGATAAAGGATACAAAGAAACTGTAATAAAAGAAGCCAGAATACAAGCAATAAAAAAGGATAGAATAGAACTATTCAATACACAAAAAAAGACACAAATAAAACTAAAAATCCTAATAACCAAATATCTTTTATAACAGAATACAATGAGGATCATAAAACTATAAAAAAGATCCTAGACAAACACTGGCATATAAATAGAAAAGACCCGTTATTGTCAGACATTGTAGAACAACACCCAACCCTAATATTCAGAAAAACAAAAAAACCTAAGAAGTATACTAGCACCCAGTCAGTTTAATAAGAGTATAAAGTCAAGAGATCAAGATTTATTAGGTAACCCACTACATGGTTTTTTTCCCTGTACCAGCTGTAAAGCTTGCAAATATGGCAAAAAAGATAAAGAAGTAATATCTTCAAATAATAATTTCAAATATCTTATAAAAGACACTATTAGATGTTCAGACATAAACATAATTTACCTAATTCAATGCCAGTGTAAATTGCAATACCTAGGACAAACCAGTCGACCACTACATGACAGAATAAGAGAACACCTTTCCAATATAAAACGAGGTAACTGTAAACACTTACTTTCCAAACATTTCACAGAAATACACCATAAAAAACCGATAGGATTTAAATACTGGGGCATAAAAAAAAGTACATAATGATAGAGGAGGAGATATGGAAAAAATCCTGTTACTCAAAGAAGCAGAATTAATATTCAAATTCAATACACTTACCCCAAATGGCCTTAATGCAGAACTCAACCTTAATCCATTCATATAGGATGCTCTACACCTTATATACTTAAAGGGCCACTGTAAGTAAATATTTTCTATGCCTGTTACTAACTAACTACCCCAAATACGCTTTTTATCAATAGCATTTCATTAACATATCTCTACCGTATATCAGAAATCTTGTCTGCAAATGTAATTGTTTTCCAAACCCACTCCATGGGTATCCTTTGCTCTGTACCAATCCGTTTACAATACCTAGGTTTCAAAATGGCGCTTTAAACACAAAGTTATTGGTTTAAGTATTTTGAACACTCAGTGCTGAAAATAGTGGGCAGGATAACGTGACATCATCGGCGAATAAAAGATATAACTTTTAGAACGTTATGAAACTTCGTTTGGAGAAAATATAGGTCAGTAGGTTTTAATTAATGTTTATTAACTTTAATATGTTAGTTGTTTAGCTTAAAAATTATAACAGAAAGTAATCCTTTAACATTGTTCTAACTGGAACAGATATACTTACATCAACATATCACCTCTTCTATTCCATATAAAAGATATGCATGTGTATATGTATATATATAAATGTGTGGATGTTCATGCATGTGTATATATATATATCTTTAAGGTCTAATAGATGACACTGGTCAGGTTATATCATATACAGCATGCATACTACTTTAATATATCCTCTAGTATAAAATATGACATCTACTTACTCACTATCTAGTACTTTCTTACAATGGTCAGGTTACAACATATACAAATGTATACAGGGAGTGCAGAATTATTAGGCAAATGAGTATTTTGACCACATCATCCTCTTTATGCATGTTGTCTTACTCCAAGCTGTATAGGCGCGAAAGCCTACTACCAATTAAGCATATTAGGTGATGTGCATCTCTGTAATGAGAAGGGGTGTGGTCTAATGACATCAAAACCCTATATCAGGTGTGCATAATTATTAGGCAACTTCCTTTCCTTTGGCAAAATGGGTCAAAAGAAGGACTTGACAGGCTCAGAAAAGTCAAAAATAGTGAGATATCTTGCAGAGGGATGCAGCACTCTTAAAATTGCAAAGCTTCTGAAGCGTGATCATCGAACAATCAAGCGTTTCATTCAAAATAGTCAACAGGGTCGCAAGAAGTGTGTGGAAAAACAAAGGCGCAAAATAACTGCCCATGAACTGAGAAAAGTCAAGCGTGCAGCTGCCAAGATGCCACTTGCCACCAGTTTGGCCATATTTCAGAGCTGCAACATCACTGGAGTGCCCAAAAGCACAAGGTGTGCAATACTCAGAGACATGGCCAAGGTAAGAAAGGCTGAAAGACGACCACCACTGAACAAGACACACAAGCTGAAACGTCAAGACTGGGCCAAGAAATATCTCAAGACTGATTTTTCTAAGGTTTTATGGACTGATGAAATGAGAGTGAGTCTTGATGGGCCAGATGGATGGGCCCGTGGCTGGATTGGTAAAGGGCAGAGAGCTCCAGTCCGACTCAGACGCCAGCAAGGTGGAGGTGGAGTACTGGTTTGGGATGGTATCATCAAAGATGAGCTTGTGGGGCCTTTTCGGGTTGAGGATGGAGTCAAGCTCAACTCCCAGTCCTACTGCCAGTTTCTGGAAGACACCTTCTTCAAGCAGTGGTACAGGAAGAAGTCTGCATCCTTCAAGAAAAACATGATTTTCATGCAGGACAATGCTCCATCACACGTGTCCAAGTACTCCACAGCGTGGCTGGCAAGAAAGGGTATAAAAGAAGAAAATCTAATGACATGGCCTCCTTGTTCACCTGATCTGAACCCCATTGAGAACCTGTGGTCCATCATCAAATGTGAGATTTACAAGGAGGGAAAACAGTACACCTCTCTGAACAGTGTCTGGGAGGCTGTGGTTGCTGCTGCACGCAATGTTGATGGTGAACAGATCAAAACACTGACAGAATCCATGGATGGCAGGCTTTTGAGTGTCCTTGCAAAGAAAGGTGGCTATATTGGTCACTGATTTGTTTTTGTTTTGTTTTTGAATGTCAGAAATGTATATTTGTGAATGTTGAGATGTTATATTGGTTTCACTGATAAAAATAAATAATTGAAATGGGTATATATTTGTTTTTTATTAAGTTGCCTAATAATTATGCACAGTAGTAGTCACCTGCACACACAGATATCCCCCTAAAATAGCTATAACTAAAAACAAACTAAAAACTACTTCCAAAACTATTCAGCTTTGATATTAATGAGTTTTGTGGGTTCATTGAGAACATGGTTGTTGTTCAATAATAAAATTAATCCTCAAAAATACAACTTGCCTAATAATTCTACACTCCCTGTATTACACCCACTAATACACCACCCTTTATATATCCCCTAAACAATAATATAGACCAGTAGTGATTAAACAGTTAATATTTATAGGAATACGACATTACCGGTACAACTATATTTGCATTCATTTGGACCACATTTTACCTTAATCTTTCCATTAGAGATTATACATACACCCCCTCCTTTATTTACATATTCAGACCACATTTTATATTGATCTTTTCACTAGATATTATAGAGTCATCTCTCATATGAGTGTATACATACCCCGTATTCTATAGAATCTATGTATTTATTCTTCTGAAGTTAGGATTAGCACCTCATATATTTCACACTAAAATTGTCCACTCTAATGTGATAGGAGTGTAATAACTTAATATCAACATAGGTCCTCCATACTTTTGGTATGTTGAATATATACTCTTATTTTGCACTATATAACATATACATGTAAGAGCGTGTATATATATATATATATATAGAGAGATTATAGAAATCAGCGCTAGAAGTGTATGAGTATGCTGTTAATCCTAATATATCTTCCCATCCACTACTGGAAAATATATATGTGTGCACAAGACACTTGCAGGTTAAACAGAAAACAGTCTCATTCAGTCAAATGTGGCAAGTCTATGGATATGTATTGTTCATTAATATCCACAATACTGGTTCCTGTGTGCTATGAAGAAATAGGCTGCTCGTCTGAGAGAAGAAGAATGATCCCCCGCGGGGCGAGGTTCCTCTTAGAAATCTGAAAGAGTATGAGACAAGACAAGCGCCCAGGGGCACACTTCGTGTAATACGTTCAGATCATTTACTTATAATATAGCAGTGGGAAAAATCCGCTCTCACCTGGTTCAACCTCAACTTATGAGGTATACAAAAGGCACTTCTGTTAGTGTACTCTCAGCTCTTGTAGTCCTCCTGCGTGTCCTCAGGTCTCCAGTAAATCCGTGGAGTCTGCAGCGTATCCCTGGAACTCTGCAACCTTTATTTAAAGGGGACTGGCAATTGACTCTGACTGCACGCTCTCCTCATCGGCTCGGCTACAGTCCAACTGTTGAGGGAAGGCACAGCAGCACTCCACCGGTCTCTTTCGACTCCACCAACGTCCACGCCAGCAACAACTGCAGTGCAGTCAGAGTCAATCGCCAGTCCCCTTTAAATAAAGGTTGCAGAGTTCCAGGGATACGCTGCAGACTCCACGGATTTACTGGAGACTTGAGGACACGCAGGAGGACTACAAGAGCTGAGAGTACACTAACAGAAGTGCTGTTTGCATACCTCATAAGTTGAGGTTGAACCAGGTGAGAGCGGATTTTTCCCACTGCTATATTATAAGTAAATGATCTGAACGTATTACACGAAGTGTGCCCCTGGGCGCTTGTCTTGTCTCATACTCTTTCATATATATATATATATATATATATATATATATATATATATATATATATATATATATATATATATATATATATATATGTATATATATATATATAATCTCCCGTGTACTACCAGTACAATACTTTCCATGTAATAAATAAAAAAAGATTTTTTAAGTCAACAGAGTCAACAAACTACACAATACAACGTATTACAAGTGCAAAACATAATAATATGATAAACCGCTTTGTATATTAAAAAATAAATGCTTCCACACAATTGTTTATTATAAGCATACAATGAATATGAGCTGAAACATCCGGTATGAAGGAGTTAAAAATCGGGAGGAGCATCCCATTCTTACGGGACTATAAAGGAGCCTTAGGATCACACCAGATTATACAGTCTTGATAAAGGTGCATATGCATCGCTGAAACGCGTAGAATTTGACATAAAGTGTGGATACCATTGGCTCCAGTAAGGAATTACAGAAGGAACACTCCCCCCACGACCCGGCTACCCGATTGGTCCTCCGTGCACCACGTGAAACGGACATCACACTCACTCGGGTAGGAAGTAGTTGCCAAGAAAATCAAACGGCTGTACGCCGACCAGAGAAGAAACACATCTCCACTTACTACACAGAGGCAACCTTCCCAAAACCCACCTAATCACGAGGAGGCAAGGCACCACGGAGGTAAGGGATATCGGAGGTCCGGTAAGGGGGAGGTAAATATCAATAACAATATCGATATTACTTGGGAATTTTAACAGCTAGAAACTTTCTGGACATAATTAAATAATAGAGTTGTGGCCACAACTTACGAACACTTTAATGTGTATCGTTACAGATTGATACATCACAATAGTTGTCAAAATCTGGACTTTTATATTGCTCCTATTTGTATACTTGAACGGAACTCATAAACTGGATGTTTCAACATTTTATATATGCTAGTAACATTGTTTGTTTGTTTTATAACGTCACACTATATTGTTTTATACTGCTAACCTTATCGTCTATTTTTAAAGTAAAATATACCTTTTATATAAAACGTATGCCATGTCATTTTATACAACATATATTCTATTTTCTTGAGATAGTAATATAGTATATATATAGGAGGTACAAATAATAATCTTATCGTAATATAGTGTACATAGGAGGTACAAATAACACCCTTTCGTACTGCTTATATTCCACTACACTTTACTGGGAATATATATACTCGTCAGAAGACTTGCCTAAAAACCTATACATCACACCAGAAACAGAGGTATAGACATCTAAGATACTCTATCCCCTAATTCATTTCACACACGTATAGTGAAATTTCACTTAATTTATTAATTTTATTAATTTTATGAATTTTGTGATACACTCACAGCTAAGAACCTTAGAACACTTTTTCCTCACCAGGAATTTCGTCCCATACTATCGAATCACATTCACTCGAATATACTTAAAATCGGTTAACATACATTCGACTCGCAACATAACTCTCCTTTATTTTTCACAAGACATCTTTTAAATTAATACTAGAAAATCTAGACAAAGATCACATATCTACAAATTGCACATTTAATATAGAGATATTATTGAATATCCACATATGTATATATATATGTATATGTATATTTCCAACTGATTCCTCACTTATAGTCCAACTCACGGCTCTCTCTTGAGCGCTCCCCACACCCACCCATTTTTCTCTTGCACATATCTCTGATATTGGGAGTATATCCAACTTGGAGAAGCAAGTTGAGTCTGATCTAGCACCACCTCACACACCCCTAGCACAGATGCACGTACTCACACAAAACACACCTCTTATAGAGACAGATGCACATACTCACACAATACACACCTCTTATAGAGACAGATGCACATACTCACACTCAGACACTTCTTATAGAGACAGATGCACGTAACTCACACTCACACACCTCTTATAGAGACAGATGCACGTAATCATACTCCTCTTATAGAGATAGATGCATGTACTCACACTCAGACACTTCTTATAGAGACAGATGCACGTACTCACACTCACACACCTCTTATAGAGACAGATGCACATACTCACACAAAACACAACTCTTATAAAGACAGATGCACATACTCACACTCAGGGCCATTTCTAGGGGTGGGCAGACCGGGCAGTGGCCCGGGGCTCATTAGGGAGCACTAGGGAACACTTTAAAAAAAATAAAAAAAAATTTGGATTCTGTTAAAGTGGCAGTGCTTGCTTGATAAACTACTGGTATAGCAAATGTTAAAATACACAGATCACAAGCATATACATTAATATATATATATATATATACATACAGTATGTATTTGAAAGGAAGCTGTTATGTTAATTGGCTGCATTGGATGTCAATCATACTAATGGAGCAACAAGATCACAGTGGGGTGTGTTAAGATTGGATAACTACTTAGAGCTAAAACTGAAAGTAAAAAGGAGAGGAATCACCGTGAGGAAAGCGGTCTCCTATATCATTGATCTGTGTCACTAAAGAGGTTATGTTTTATGCATATGACAAATTATACATTGTCTTTACATAATGATATGTACATATTTTTTGTTTTACTGAGCTAATTAAAAAAGGTGCTTTGTAAAACTTGGGTTTCCACATACTAAGAAACAGGTTTTCTGTTAAAGGGACACTGAATCCAAATTTTTTCTTTCATGATTCAGATTTTAAGCAACTTTCTAATTTACTCCTATTATCAGTTTTTCTGCATTCTCTTGGTATCTTTATTTGAAAGGCAAGAATGTAAGTTTAGATGCCGGCCCATTTTTGGTGAACAACCTGGGTTGTTCTTGCTGATTAGTGGATAAATTAATCCACCACTAGAAAAGTGCTGTCCAGAGTACTGATCCAAATAAAAGCTTAGATGCCTTCTTTTTCAAATAAAGATAGTAAGAGAACAAAGACAAATTATTGATAATAAGAGTAAATTAGAAAGTTGCTTAAAATTGCATGCTCTATCTGAATCCCTAAAGAAAGAATTTGGGTTCAGTGTCCCTTTAAGGACTGTTGAATAAAAAAAAATCTTTTTGACATTATGCTTTTTTTTTGTATTTATTTACTTATTGTTTAATAAAGGTTAAAGGGACAGTATACACTCATTTTCATATAACTGCATGTAATAGACACTACTATAAAGAATAAGATGCACAGATACTGATATAAAAATCCAGCATAAAACTGTTTAAAAACGTACTTAGAAGCTCTCAGTTTAGCTCTGTTGAAAAGGTAGCTGGAAAGCTCACTGCAAGTGGGAAATAAGACACTCCCCCCTCCTCCTTCTTTTGCATATGAAAAGACCCTTTGCATAATCAGGAGCAAGCTGGATTAAGTATCTGACGGTATTCTCATAAAACTTTGGGGCTTGGTTAGGAGTCTGAAAATCAGAGCAATGTTATTTAAAAATAAGCAAAACTATAAAAAAATTTAAAAAAAAAACAACAACTTAATGGTCTATATAAATAGATCATCTACAAAACATTTATGCAAAGAAAAAATTAGTGTATAATGTCCCTTTAATAGTGATGGGTGTGTGTATGTGTAATTTACTCCATAATGACAATGGCAAGTTTTCACAAACTCACATGTGAGTGCTTGTGTCTGCTAATACTAGAACAAAGGGAATAACCCAATAGGGGGCGCTACTAAGAACGGTGTAGAATATATATGTAGGCCCACGTGACCATATATGGATGTTTCAGACAAACAATCAACAAAGTACTAATATAACATAGATACAATGTAAGTGTGTGTATTCACAATATTATACCCAATCCTAGATCAGGATGATAGACAAATATACAAAGTCCAGGATAACCCAATCTGGTATAGGTATCTGTCTTCTATTGGACTGGAGGCAGCACTCGATCTTCACCCTCCAAAGGTTATAAATCTAAAATCAAACACAGGAAAGAGGCGCCGTATGTGTGAATCTGAAGAAGCCAACGACAAATATAAGACATGTGCAGGGTACTCACAATGTGAAAAGGCACTCCAATGTGCCTATAGGGGCAGGCTGGTATTCACAGCAAACCAGCTGGCTGAACCGGCTAACCAGGATACCCAAGGTAGAGGACTCTATGTCTTGATGGACTGTGTATACTGGATCCAGCAATGTGGGAACAGGAGAAGGTGTCCCACATCAGACCGGTCCTATACTAACCAGTTTCCACACTGCAGCAAGTCATGTCTACACTGTGTAGACATGACTTGCTGCAGTGTGGAAACTGGTTAGTATAGGACCGGTCTGATGTGGGACACCTTCTCCTGTTCCCACATTGCTGGATCCAGTATACACAGTCCATCAAGACATAGAGTCCTCTACCTTGGGTATCCTGGTTAGCCGGTTCAGCCAGCTGGTTTGCTGTGAATACCAGCCTGCCCCTATAGGCACATTGGAGTGCCTTTTCACATTGTGAGTACCCTGCACATGTCTTATATTTGTCGTTGGCTTCTTCAGATTCACACATACGGCGCCTCTTTCCTGTGTTTGATGTCTGCTAATACTGCCTGAGTGTGTGTGTGCCTATCTATCCATGCCTGTGTGTGTCTGCTATTACTACCTGAGGGTGTGTATGCCTATCTATCCATGCCTGTGTGTGTTTCTCCCTATTACTGCCTGAGAGAGTGTGTGTGTGTGTGTGTGTATGCCTATCTATCCCTGCCTGTGTGTGTATGCCTATCTATCCCTGCCTGTGTGTGCATGTCTCTGTCTATTACTGCCTGTGTGTGCATGTCTCTGTCTATTAATGTCTGTGTGTGAATGTCTTTGTCTATTACTGTCTGTGTGTGCATGTCTCTGTCTATTACTGTCTGTGTGTGCATCTCTCTGTCTATTATTGCCTGTGAGTGCATGTCTCTGTCTATTACTGTCTGTGAGCGCATTTCGCTATCTATTACTGTCGGTGTGTGCATATCTCTGTCTGTTACTGTCTGTGTGTGCACATGTCTCTGTCTATTAAGCACACACAGGCAGTAAATGACTGCCTGTGTGTGCATGTCTCTGTCTATTACTGCAGTGCATGTCTCTGTCTATTACTGCTTGTGAGTGCATGTCTCAGTCTATTATTGTCTGTGAGTGCATATATCTTTCTATTACTGTCTGTGTGTGCATGTCTCTGTTTATTATTGCCTGTGAGTGCATGTCTCTGTCTATTACTGTCTGTGAGCGCATTTCGCTATCTATTACTGTCGGTGTGTGCATATCTCTGTCTGTTACTGTCTGTGAGTGCATGTCTCAGTCTATTACTGCCTGTGTGTGCATGTCTCTGTCTATTACTGCCTGTGAGTGCATGTCTCTGTCTATTACTGCTTGTGAGTGCATGTCTCAGTCTATTGCTGTCTGTGAGTGCATGTTTCTGTTTATTACTGCCTGTGTGTGCATGTCTCTGTCTATTACTGTCTGTGAGTGCATATCTCTGTCTATTACTGCCTGTGAGTGCATGTCTCAGTCTATTACTGTCTGTGAGTTCATATCTCTGTCTATTACTGCCTGTGTGTGCAGGTCTCTGTCTATTACTGCCTGTGAGTGCATGTCTCTGTCTATTACTGCCTGTGAGCGCATGTCTCTGTCTATTACTGTCTGTGTGTGCATGTCTCTGTCTATTACTGTCTGTGAGTGCATATCTCTGTCTATTACTGCCTGTGAGTGCATGTCTCTGTCTATTACTGTCTGTGAGTGCATGTCTCTGTCTATCAATGCCTGTGAGTGCATGTCTCTGTCTATTACTGTCTGTGAGCGCATGTCTCTGTCTATCACTGCCTGTGTGTGCATATCTCTGTCTATTACTGCCTGTGAGTGCATGTCTCTGTCTATTACTGTCTGTGTGTGCATGTCTCTGTCTATTACTGCCTGTGTGTGCATGTCTCTGTCTATTACTGTATGTGTGTGAATGTCTTTGTCTGTGAATGCATGTCTCTGTCTATTTCTGTCTGTGTGTGCATGTCTGTCTATTACTGTCTGTGTGTGCATGTATCTGTCTATTACTGCCTGTGTGTATAGTATATTTAAAAAATAAACAGCTATTACAGTTCTTTATCAAATTATTTATGTGCAATAATCTCATAGACTTTAATAGTGAATTTTGTAAAAAAATAATATTATTATAACTTTTCTAAATAATTGTAATAGACCCCTAAATATGTTACAAATACACCCAGTGACATATTGCAATCCTTTAGAAAATCTTACTTGATGACTTCAACTTTAAAGTCTATTGGATGTTTTGTAGATACATTTTGGATAAGAATTTAAAGGGATTGATTTGCATTAAACAAATAAATATGCATAGCTATGAGAAAAGTATAAACATAATGGTAATTAGTAAAAGATATAAAGATATTTTTAGATAATATCAATATATTTGGTAAAACATTGTAGTAGAAAAAGGACATATTTAAAGGGATAGGAAAGTCAAAATTAAACTTTTATAATTCAGGATACACCAAAAAAATTTAAGATAATTCTATTATTCTTGTTCTGTTGATATCCATTGTTGAAAAGCATATGTACATATCCTTAGCAGCAGCAATGCACTACTAGGAGCTAACTGGTGGTTGGCCGCAACACACATTTGTCTCTTGTCATTTACTCACCAGATGTGTTCCGCTAGGTCCCAGTAGTGCACTGCTGCTTTGGAGCTGACCTCTAAATGATAGAGTGACATGCAAGGTCTAGGAGTCAGAATCTGTAAGGGGGGCGCATTTTGGAATTTTGCCCTGGGAGCCAGATTCTCTAGAAACGCGTTGCTTTTTAAAACCTTTTAATAAATTGTTACTACTTTTAACTTGCTGCTGCACTTCGTTTTTGGATCCATACCACTTTTTATTTACCCTTTGGATTCCATCTATTGGCCGCCGTGCCCGTATGAGCATTGTATCAGTCTATACAACTGATTGTGGCATAACATCTCCTGTGGCTACCTACTTTTATCTTTTGACTCCCTCTGGTGGGACGAGGATACTATCAGCTCCTGGAGTGCTTGGGAAGTCTGCTGGGCGACTTTTTTTGTCTCCGACTTGCCTGTACCGCACATTGTGCATTCCGTCACGTGAGTAGGATTTCACCTATACTCTCCATTTCACCATCTACTAGTCTGATCTGCACTATGTGGCGCCCTCTATTTTTTGTATTCTAGATCTACTTCTCTTGTGTCGTGGCATGTCAAATTAAAGGAGCTGCCTGAAGCTGTGGACTCTCCTTGACTCTGGAAAGTTTTATATTTGTACAAGTTCCTTAATAGGACTTATTATTGCTATTTTATTTTTTGGAGTATTTTTTTTTCTCCCTCCTTTTTTGTGATATATATATATATTTATATTTAACCCTAATAGTTGTGATCTTATTTTATTTTTATTTTTTTTTGGTTTGCAAAGCTTTATTTGGGAAGTCTAAATAACATTACAGGGGCTACGGAACATCCGAAGCTTTACATATGTACAATATGATAGATTTAAGAACAGTACTTAAAAGTCTTTTCAGTAATCTGTGTAGCTTCAAAATGTCTCAGAAGCCTACTAAAATATAGTAATGTCCTTGTCCGCCCGTAAGCGGGTATTGTCTTTAGGTCAAATGTCCAGGCTCCTGCAATTTGTGGGCTTTATGCAATGGTTTTAACTTTTCTTTTTCCTTTTAACATATGAACCTTAAACATTGAATTAACAAATGTGAACTTAACAAAAATTTCAGTTTGCATTCTTTACATTTTACACATCCACATTGGATAAGGGGGGGGGGTAGTCTATAGGGAAGAATGGGTGGGGCATAGGGGGGGGGTCAAGGGGAGGGATCTGGTTTTATCTTGGAGGATGGGAGGGGGGAGGAAAGAGTATCGGGTTGGGGGAAAGTCTAAGGAACAGTCGTGGACCGCCACAGGTGGAGAGGTACCGTCGTTGTGTTTGGTTAATGAGCTCTGTGTTAGAGGGAAACAAAATGAGTTGGGTGTGCTGAATGGGCTGAATGAGGGGGGGGGAAGGGGGTATGCTTAAAGTGGGATATCTCTCCATGTTAGAGACATGTATTCATGAATGTCAGGTTTCCCTATCTTGGTGTAGTGGTATCTCTCGAGTTGTAGTTGTGTGGTGACTAGGTTTTCCCATTCTACTTTGGAAGGTATTGTCTGTGTCTTCCATTTCTTAGGGATCAGAGCTTTGGCTCCATTGAGCATTGTGATGAATAGGGACCTATCATGTTGGTGATGAAACTTCGGGAGATCCAAGAAGAGTAGGGTTGAGGCTGTCGGTTGGATAGAAAGGCAAAGTTTTTTGTTAATCACGTCGAACACCTCGCCCCAGAAGTCTCTTATTTTTGGGCAGCTCCACCATATATGTAACATGGTGCCCTCTTCTCCGCAGCCCCTCCAGCATTTTCCTGTTGTGTGAGGGTATATCTTTTTTACTCTATGGGGAGTCAAATACCATCTACTTAGAAATTTATATTGAGTTTCCTGAGTTCTGGCCGAGATTGAGCATCTTTTTGTTATGTCAAAAGCTTTGTGCCATGATTTGGGTTTGTGTTCCTGTCCTAGTTCCCTATGCCAACCCTGTACATACATAGGGAGGTTTGTTGTGATCTTATTTTTATTTTTTTATTTTATTTTATTCTTATATCATGTATGATATATTATTTATTTTTTGATTATTGCGCAATCTATGTGCTATGTTATATGTGATGTATATCTATTTATCTAAGCAACACTTATGATATATGTTCTGGTTTAATTTTGATTGTTCATATTTTATATTGATATCTTGACAAATGTACCCTTAAAGTACATCAAGACCATTACATTATTTGGCCTAGTAAACCTGTTATTAGACAGGTTGTATACTTAACATAGGTATATTACCCATTCAATTATATATTTCTTTATATATATTTATTCTTATACATTTCCTTATATATCTATTGATTATACTTGGCGCCTCTTATAGATACTGCTGGTCAGGCATATCTTTCCCTGTCTTTTTATTGTGCATTTACTGATAATTACATTTGAATGTGTTTAGTGGCCCTTTAAGTAAAAATCAGCTCAGTTTACAAAAGTGTAACGGCTAGATTACGAGTTTTGCGGTAAGCTGAAAAAGCAGCGTTAACAGGTCCTAACGCTGCTTTTTCACTACCGCTGGTATTACGAGTCTTGCAGGTTTAGGGGCGCCGCACACTTTTTTGGCCTTACCGCAAACCGACTTACGTAAACTTCGTAAAGTCTTTTTTCTATGGGACTGTCCTGGGAGGCCAAAAAGTGAGCAGTACACTCTCTACCTCCAAGATCCCTAACGCATTTTAAAGTCAGTAGTTATGAGTTTTACACTACAACGCCATAGAATAAAACTCATAACTAAAGAGCTAAAAAGTACACTAACACCCATAAACTACCTATTAACCCCTAAACCAAGGCCCTTCTGCATCGCAAACACTATAATAAAAATTTTAACCCCTAATCTGCCGCTCCGGACATCGCCGCCACTATAATAAACATATCAACCCCTAAACCGACGCACTCCCGCCTCACAAACACTAGTTAAATAATATTAACTCCTAATCTGCAGCCCCTAACATCGCCGCCACCTACATTATACTTATTAACCCCTAATCTTCAGCTCCGGACATCGCCGCAACCTACATTATATTTATTAACCCCTAATCTGCTGCCCCCAACATCGCCGCCACCTACCTACATTTATTAACCCCTAATCTGCCATCCCCAATGTCGCTGCCACTATATTAAATTTATTAACCCCTAACCCTAACACCCCCTAACTTAAATATAATTTAAATAAATCTAAATAAAATTACTATCATTAACTACATTATTCATATTTAAAACTAAATACTTACCTGTAAAATAAACCCTAAGCTAGCTACAATATAACTAATAGTTACAGTGTATATAGCTTAGGGTTTATTTTTATTTTACAGGCAACTTTGTATTTATTTTAACTAGGTAGAATATTTAATAACTACCTAGCTAAAAGAAATACACATTTACCTGTAAAATAAAACCTAACCTAAGTCACAATAACACCTAACCTTACACTATAATTAAATAAATTCCCTACATTAAATACAATTAAAGAATCAGCTCTTTTACCTGTAAAAAAAAATACAAACAACCCCCCAACAGTAAAACCCACCACCCACAGCCACCCACAGCCAATAGAATGCCAGCTCAATCCTATTGCATCAGCCAATAGGATTTTTTTCTACCTTAATTCCAATTGGCTGATAGAATTCTATCAGCCAAACGGAATTTAAGGGACGCCATCTTGGATGGCGTCACTTAAAGTGATATTCATTACAAAGAAGCCGTCGGAAGAAGAGGATGCTCCACGTCGGATGTCTTGAAGATGGACCCGCTTCGCACCGGAAGGCTGAAGATAGAAGATGCCGTCTGGATGAAGACTTCTGCCCATCAGGAGGACCACTTCTGCCCATCAGGAGGACCACTTCTGCTGGCTCCGTTGAGGACATCTTGCCGCTTAGATGAAGACTTCTCCCGGTAAGTGAATCTTCGGGGGTTAGTGTTGGGATTTTTTTAAGGGTGTATTGGGTGGGTTTATTTTTTAGATTAGGGACTTTGTGCCGCAATAGAACTAAATGCCCTTTTAAGGGCAATGCCCATACAAATGCCCTTTTCAGGGAAATGGGGAGCTTAGGTTTTTTAGTTAGTATTTTATTTGGGGGGTTGGTTGTGTGGGTGGTGGGTTTTACTGTTGAGGGGGTGTTTGTATTTTTTTTTAAAGGAAAAAGAGCTGATTTCTTTGGGGCAATGCCCCGCAAAAGGCCCTTTTAAGGGCTATTGGTAGTTTAGGCTAGGGTTTTTTTGTTTGTTTTTTTTTGGGGGGGGGCTTTTTTATTTTAATAGAACTCTTAGATTAGGTGTAATTAGTTTAAAGATCTGTAATTTGCTTTTTATTTTCTGTAATTTACTGGGGTTATTTGTGATTTAGCTAATTTAATTGAATTTATTTAATTGTATTTAATGTAGGGAATTTATTTAATTATAGTGTAAGGTTAGGTGTTATTGTCACTTAGGTTAGGTTTTATTTTACAAGTAAATTTGTATTTATTTTAGCTAGGTAGTTATTAAATAGTTAATAACTATTTAATAATTATTCTACCTAGTTAAAATAAATACAAACTTGCCTGTAAAATACAAATAAACCCTAAGCTTGCTACAATATAACTATTAGTTATATTGTAGCTAGCTTAGGGTTTATTTTATAGGTAATTATTTAGTTTTAAATAGGAATAATGTAGTTAATGATAGTAATTTTATTTAGATTTATTGAAATTATATTTAAGTTAGGGGGTGTTAGGGTTAGACTTAGGTTTAGGGGTTAATAAATTTAATATAGTGGCGGCAGATTAGGGGTTAATAAGTGTAGGTAGGTTGCAACGACATTGGGGGCAGCAGATTAGGGGTTAATAAATATAATGTAGGTGTCAGCGATGTTGGGGGCAGCAAATTAGGGGTTCATAAGTATAATGTAAGTGTCGACGATGTCCGGAGCGGCAGATTAGGGGTTAATAAATATAATGTAGGTGTCAGCAATGTCGGGGCGGAAGATTAGGGGTTAATAAGTGTACGATTAGGGGTGTTTAGACTCAGGGTTCATGTTAGGGTGTCAGGTGTAAACATAAAATGTGTTTCCCCATAGGAATCAATAGGGCTGCGTTACTGAGTTTTACGCTGCTTTTTTGCAGGTGTTAGACTTTTTCTCAGCCGGCTCTCCCCATTGATGTCTATGGGGAAATCGTGCACGAGCACGTACGACCAGCTCACCGCTGACTTAAGCAGTGCTGGTATTGAAGTGAAGTTTGGAGCTCAATTTTGCTCTACACTCACTTCTTGCCTGTTAACGCCAGGTTTCAGAAAACCTGTAATACCAGCTCTGCAGGTAAGTGAGCGGTGACAATAAACTGCTCGTTAGCACCGCACAGCTCCTAACGCAAAACTCTTAATCTCGCCGTAAGAAAATACAATTCTTCATCTACACCAGAGAGATGTTAATGTTGTTTGATCCTTGTTTTTATGGAAACAATTACCTCTTACTTTAAAGGGACATCAAAACCAATATAGTAATTTTGTGATTCAGACAGAGCATGCAAGTTTTGAAAAGTTTCCAATTTACTTCAATAATCAAATTTGCTTTGTTCTTTTTATATTCTTTGTTGAACAGATACCTAGGCATGCATCTGGAGCACAACATGACAGTGAGCACTGCTGACATCTAGTGTTCTTGCAAATGTATAAAATCATTAAGCATACCTGCTCTTCAACAAAGAATACTATGAGAATGAAGTACATTTAATAATAGAAGTAAATTGAGAAAAATATATATTTAAAAATGTGCTTTTATAATATATATATATAATATTTAGATTTATTTTAATATAATTTAATAAGTCTAAATAAAATTACTATCATTAACTACATTATTCATATTTAAAACTAAATACTTACCTGTAAAATAAACCCTAAGCTAGCTACAATATAACTAATAGTTACAGTGTATATAGCTTAGGGTTTATTTTTATTTTGCAGGCAACTTTGTATTTATTTTAACTAGGTAGAATATTTAATAACTACCTAGCTAAAATAAATACAAATTTACCTGTAAAATAAAACCTAACCTAAGTGACAATAACACCTAACCTTACACTATAATTAAATAAATTCCCTACATTAAATACAATTAAAGAAATCAGCTCTTTTACCTGTAAAAAAAAATACAAACAACCCCCCAACAGTAAAACCCACCACCCACAGCTCCGTTGAGGACATCTTGCCGCTTGGATGAAGACTTCTCCCGGTAAGTGAATCTTCGGGGGTTAGTGTTAGGATTTTTTTAAGGGTGTATTGGGTGGGTTTATTTTTTAGATTAGGGACTTTGTGCCGCAATAGAGCTAAATGCCCTTTTAAGGGCAATACCCATACAAATGCCCTTTTCAGGGAAATGGGGAGCTTAGGTTTTTTAGTTAGTATTTTATTTGGGGGGTTGGTTGTGTGGGTGGTGGGTTTTACTGTTGAGGGGGTGTTTGTATTTTTTTTAAAGGAAAAAGAGCTGATTTCTTTGGGGCAATGCCCCGCAAAAGGCCCTTTTAAGGGCTATTGGTAGTTTAGGCTAGGGTTTTTTTTGTTTTTTTTTTGGGGGGGGGGCTTTTTTATTTTAATAGAACTCTTAGATTAGGTGTAATTAGTTTAAAGATCTGTAATTTGCTTTTTATTTTCTGTAATTTACTGGGGTTATTTGTGATTTAGCTAATTTAATTGAATTTATTTAATTGTATTTAATGTAGGGAATTTATTTAATTATAGTGTAAGGTTAGGTGTTATTGTCACTTAGGTTAGGTTTTATTTTACAGGTAAATTTGTATTTATTTTAGCTAGGTAGTTATTAAATAGTTAATAACTATTTAATAATTATTCTACCTAGTTAAAATAAATACAAACTTGCCTGTAAAATACAAATAAACCCTAAGCTTGCTACAATATAACTATTAGTTATATTGTAGCTAGCTTAGGGTTTATTTTATAGGTAATTATTTAGTTTTAAATAGGAATAATGTAGTTAATGATAGTAATTTTATTTAGATTTATTGAAATTATATTTAAGTTAGGGGGTGTTAGGGTTAGACTTAGGTTTAGGGGTTAATAAATTTAATATAGTGGCGGCAGATTAGGGGTTAATAAGTGTAGGTAGGTTGCGACGACATTGGGGGCAGCAGATTAGGGGTTAATAAATATAATGTAGGTGTCAGCGATGTTGGGGGCAGCAAATTAGGGGTTCATAAGTATAATGTAAGTGTCGACGATGTCCGGAGCGGCAGATTAGGGGTTAATAAATATAATGTAGGTGTCAGCAATGTCGGGGCGGAAGATTAGGGGTTAATAAGTGTACGATTAGGGGTGTTTAGACTCAGGGTTCATGTTAGGGTGTCAGGTGTAAACATAAAATGTGTTTCCCCATAGGAATCAATAGGGCTGCTTTACTGAGTTTTACGCTGCTTTTTTGCAGGTGTTAGACTTTTTCTCAGCCGGCTCTCCCCATTGATGTCTATGGGGAAATCGTGCACGAGCACGTACGACCAGCTCACCGCTGACTTAAGCAGTGCTGGTATTGAAGTGAAGTTTGGAGCTCAATTTTGCTCTACACTCACTTCTTGCCTGTTAACGCCAGGTTTCAGAAAACCTGTAATACCAGCTCTGCAGGTAAGTGAGCGGTGACAATAAACTGCTCGTTAGCACCGCACAGCTCCTAACGCAAAACTCTTAATCTCGCCGTAAGAAAATACAATTCTTCATCTACACCAGAGAGATGTTAATGTTGTTTGATCCTTGTTTTTATGGAAACAATTACCTCTTACTTTAAAGGGACATCAAAACCAATATAGTAATTTTGTGATTCAGACAGAGCATGCAAGTTTTGAAAAGTTTCCAATTTACTTCAATAATCAAATTTGCTTTGTTCTTTTTATATTCTTTGTTGAACAGATACCTAGGCATGCATCTGGAGCACAACATGACAGTGAGCACTGCTGACATCTAGTGTTCTTGCAAATGTATAAAATCATTAAGCATACCTGCTCTTCAACAAAGAATACTATGAGAATGAAGTACATTTAATAATAGAAGTAAATTGAGAAAAATATATATTTAAAAATGTGCTTTTATAATATATATATATAATATTTAGATTTATTTTAATATAATTTAATAAGTCTAAATAAAATTACTATCATTAACTACATTATTCATATTTAAAACTAAATACTTACCTGTAAAATAAACCCTAAGCTAGCTACAATATAACTAATAGTTACATTGTATATAGCTTAGGGTTTATTTTTATTTTGCAGGCAACTTTGTATTTATTTTAACTAGGTAGAATATTTAATAACTACCTAGCTAAAATAAATACAAATTTACCTGTAAAATAAAACCTAACCTAAGTGACAATAACACCTAACCTTACACTATAATTAAATAAATTCCCTACATTAAATACAATTAAAGAAATCAGCTCTTTTACCTGTAAAAAAAAATACAAACAACCCCCCAACAGTAAAACCCACCACCCACAGCTCCGTTGAGGACATCTTGCGGCTTGGATGAAGACTTCTCCCGGTAAGTGAATCTTCGGGGGTTAGTGTTAGGATTTTTTTAAGGGTGTATTGGGTGGGTTTATTTTTTAGATTAGGGACTTTGTGCCGCAATAGAGCTAAATGCCCTTTTAAGGGCAATGCCCATACAAATGCCCTTTTCAGGGAAATGGGGAGCTTAGGTTTTTTAGTTAGTATTTTATTTGGGGGGTTGGTTGTGTGGGTGGTGGGTTTTACTGTTGAGGGGGTGTTTGTATTTTTTTTAAAGGAAAAAGAGCTGATTTCTTTGGGGCAATGCCCCGCAAAAGGCCCTTTTAAGGGCTATTGGTAGTTTAGTTTAGGCTAGGGTTTTTTTTTATTTTTTTTTGGGGGGGGGGGGCTTTTTTATTTTAATAGGACTCTTAGATTAGGTGTAATTAGTTTAAAGATCTGTAATTTTTTTTTTTTTTCTGTAATTTACTGGGGTTATTTGTGATTTAGCTAATTTAATTGAATTTATTTAATTGTATTTAATGTAGTGAATTTATTTAATTATAGTGTAGTGTTAGGTGTTATTGTCACTTAGGTTAGGTTTTATTTTACAGGTAAATTTGTATTTATTTTAGTGGCCCTTTAATTAAAAATCAGCTC
Source organism: Bombina bombina (assembly GCF_027579735.1). NCBI lineage: Eukaryota > Metazoa > Chordata > Amphibia > Anura > Bombinatoridae > Bombina > Bombina bombina. The sequence goes on along the minus strand of NC_069499.1, from coordinate 1,560,353,261 downwards.
AGTTTACAAAAGTGTAACGGCTAGATTACGAGTTTTGCGGTAAGCTGAAAAAGCAGCGTTAACAGGTCCTAACGCTGCTTTTTCACTACCGCTGGTATTACGAGTCTTGCAGGTTTAGGGGCGCCGCACACTTTTTTGGCATTACCGCAAACCGTAAAGTCTTTTTTCTATGGGACTGTCCTGGGAGGCCAAAAAGTGAGCGGTACACCCTCTACCTCCAAGATCCCTAACGCATTTTAAAGTCAGTAGTTATGAGTTTTACAATACAACGCCGTAGCATAAAACTCATAACTAAAGTGCTAAAAAGTACACTAACACCCATAAACTACCTATTAACCCCTAAACCAAGGCCCTTCCGCATCGCAAACACTATAATAAAAATTTTAACCCCTAATCTGCCGCTCCGGACATCGCCGCCACTATAATAAACATATGAACCCCTAAACCGACGCACTCCCGCCTCACAAACACTAGTTAAATAATATTAACCCCTAATCTGCAGCCCCTAACATCGCCGCCACCTACATTATACTTATTAACCCCTAATCTTCAGCTCCGGACATCGCCCCAACCTACATTATATTTATTAACCCCTAATCTGCTGCCCCCAACATCGCCGCCACCTACCTACATTTATTAACCCCTAATCTGCCATCCCCAATGTCGCTGCCACTATATTAAATTTATTAACCCCTAACCCTAACAACCCCTAACTTAAATATAATTTAAATAAATATAAATAAAATTACTATCATTAACTACATTATTCATATTTAAAATTAAATACTTACCTGTAAAATAAACCTTAAACTTTACATTGTATATAGCTTAGGGTTTATTTTTATTTTACAGGCAACTTTGTATTTATTTTAACTAGGTAACATAGTAACATAGTAACATAGTAGATAAGGTTGAAAAAAGACTGAAGTCCATCGAGTTCAACCTATACAAATCTAAAATACTTACAAAAAGCTCCAGTTAAGCTTAAATAACCCCATTAAAATGTGACCCATTTAATACTAGCAATCATATCCATGAATTTTGTTTATATACAGAAATTTATCCAGACTATTTTTAAATGTATCTATGGCATTGGCATTCACTACCTCCTTTGGTAATGAGTTCCACAATTTTATTGCTCTTACAGTGAAAAAACGTTTCCGTTGCAGGAGATTAAATCTCCTTTCCTCCAACCTTAAATTATGACCTCTTGTCAGAAACAATTTTCTTGGAATAAAAAGAGCTTCTGCCATCTCTGTATATGGGCCTTGAATATATTTATATAAAGTAATCATGTCACCTCTCAAGCGCCTTTTTTCTAAAGAGAACAGACCCAGTTTGGCTAGCCTCTCCTCTTAGGTTAATTTCTCCAATCCCCTTATTAGAATATTTAATAACTACCTAGCTAAAATAAATACAAATTTACCTGTAAAATAAAACCTAACCTAAGTCACAATAACACCTAACCTTACACTATAATTAAATAAATTCCCTACATTAAATACAATTAAAGAATCAGCTCTTTTACCTGTAAAAAAAAAATACAAACAACCCCCCAACAGTAAAACCCACCACCCACAGCCAATAGAATGCCAGCTCAATCCTATTGCATCAGCCAATAGGATTTTTTCTACCTTAATTCCAATTGGCTGATAGAATTCTATCAGCCAAATGTAATTTAAGGGACGTCATCTTGGATGACGTCACTTAAAGTGATATTCATTACAAAGAAGCCGTCGGAAGAAGAGGATGCTCCACGTCGGATGTCTTGAAGATGGACCCGCTCCGCGCCGGAAGGCTGAAGATAGAAGATGCCGTCTGGATGAAGACTTCTGCCCGTCTGGAGGACCACTTCTGCCCATCAGGAGGACCACTTCTGCCCGTCTGGAGGACCACTTCTGCCCATCAGGAGGACCACTTCTGCCGGCTCCGTTGAGGACATCTTGCCGCTTGGATGAAGACTTCTCCCAGTAAGTGAATCTTCGGGGGTTAGTGTTAGGATGTTTTTAAGGGTGTATTGGGTGGGTTTATTTTTTAGATTAGGGACTTTGTGCCGCAATAGAGCTAAATGCCCTTTTAAGGGCAATGCCAATACAAATGCCCTTTTCAGGGAAATGGGGAGCTTAGGTTTTTTAGTTAGTATTTTATTTGGGGGGTTGGTTGTGTGGGTGGTGGGTTTTACTGTTGAGGGGGTGTTTGTATTTTTTTTTACAGGAAAAAGAGCTGATTTCTTTGGGGCAATGCCCAGCAAAAGGCCCTTTTAAGGGCTATTGGTAGTTTAGTTTAGGCTAGGGTTTTTTTGGGTTTTTTTTTTTTTGGGGGGGGGGGGCTTTTTTATTTTAATAGAACTCTTAGATTAGGTGTAATTAGTTTAAAGATCTGTAATTTGTTTTTTATTTTCTGTAATTTACTGGGGTTATTTGTGATTTAGCTAATTTAATTGAATTTATTTAATTGTATTTAATGTAGGGAATTTATTTAATTATAGTGTAGTGTTAGGTGTTATTGTCACTTAGGTTAGGTTTTATTTTACAGGTAAATTTGTATTTATTTTAGCTAGGTAGTTATTAAATAGTTAATAACTATTTAATAATTATTCTACCTAGTTAAAATAAATACAAACTTGCCTGTAAAATACAAATAAACCCTAAGCTTGCTACAATATAACTATTAGTTATATTGTAGCTAGCTTAGGGTTTATTTTATAGGTAATTATTTAGTTTTAAATAGGAATAATGTAGTTAATGATAGTAATTTTATTTAGATTTATTGAAATTATATTTAAGTTAGGGGGTGTTAGGGTTAGACTTAGGTTTAGGGGTTAATAAATTTAATATAGTGGCGGCAGATTAGGGGTTAATAAGTGTAGGTAGGTTGCGATGACATTGGGGGCAGCAGATTAGGGGTTAATAAATATAATGTAGGTGTCAGCGATGTTGGGGGCAGCAAATTAGGGGTTCATAAGTATAATGTAGGTGTCGACGATGTCCGGAGCGGCAGATTAGGGGTTAATAAATATAATGTAGGTTTAGGGGTGTTTAGACTCAGGGTTCATGTTAGGGTGTTAGGTGTAAACATAAAATGTGTTTCCCCATAGGAATCAATAGGTCTGCGTTACTGAGTTTTACGCTGCTTTTTTGCAGGTGTTAGACTTTTTCTCAGGCGGCTCTCCCCTTTGATGTCTATGGGGAAATCGTGCACGAGCACGTACGACCAGCTCACCGCTGACTTAAGCAGTGCTGGTATTGAAGTGAAGTTTGGAGCTCAATTTTGCTCTACACTCACTTCTTGCCTGTTAACGCCAGGTTTCAGAAAACCTGTAATACCAGCGCTGCAGGTAAGTGAGCGGTGACAATAAACTGCTCGTTAGCACCGCACAGCTCCTAACGCAAAACTCTTAATCTCGCCGTAAGAAAATACAATTCTTCATCTACACCAGGGAGATGTTAATGTTGTTTGATCCTTGTTTTTATGGAAACAATTACCTCTTACTTTAAAGGGACATCAAAACCAATATAGTAATTTTGTGATTCAGACAGAGCATGCAAGTTTTGAAAAGTTTCCAATTTACTTCAATAATCAAATTTGCTTTGTTCTTTTTATATTCTTTGTTGAACAGATACCTAGGTATGCATGTGGAGCACAACATGACAGTGAGCACTGCTGACATCTAGTGTTCTTGCAAATGTATAAAATCATTAAGCATACCTGCTCTTCAACAAAGAATACTATGAGAATGAAGTACATTTGATAATAGAATTAAATTGAGAAAAATATATATTAAAAATGTGCTTTTATCCACTTGAAAGAGTATAATTTTTTCATCCAATGAGGATTAACAAGAAGTATCTAACAGCCAACGAGAATTAGCAGGAAGTATGCAACTGATACTGCAGTATGCGTTGGAATTTTAACGATTGTTACTTTAAAAAAAATGTCAAGCTAAAATAATGCTTTTTCCCGTGGGTGATATATTTTTTGAGTACAGTGTTCCTGATGTGGTACTGATTATTTAGTGAGATGCATTTGCCATTCACACAATTCTCCAGTAACACATTGCAGGTGAATGTACAGATTTGGACAGTTTGCAAAGTTTCTCTCTCCAGTTCTTTTGGTTTAAGTGTTTCATATTCACCGACAAACACTTGTATCTTTAAGAGGAATGCTGTTATTTCAAGAGCCATATGAAAATGAATGCACAAGAAGCGAACAGAACTGTAATACTGAACTATTTAATCCTTATCATGACTCTGTATATGAATAGAAGAGGTGGATTTGGCACTGAATACTTAATCACAATTGTTGTTAGCCAGTAATGGAATACAGACTACAGCAAACAGACCGACAGATACACAACTATAGATACAAGCAGCATTGTAACCACAAGAGGAAACCTGCTCTTGTGAATAGGGAGCAACAGAGGATTAGTATAGAATCACTGCCTAATGCTTTATTGTAACGCTAAACAGGAACATATAGTATATTAGGATACTCACCTCTCACACAATGTGTTTCTAGATACAGACATAGAAAAACCCACTCATCATAATATAACAGTGTAGACACCTCTTAGATGCACAAGTATTGCAGGTCATAAACAGCCTTACACAAACACGTAAATGTATATCATAATGTAACCATAAAAATATGCATTATACAAATACACAGTATGTTGGGACATACGCACACAGTAAACCAGGTTACAACACAGTACTATTGAATCAGGCTACACACACTTACATTTCCTCATACACACATATACACACAACTACATACACAACTACATACACACATAACTACATAAACACACAACTACATACACACACCCTCACACAACTACATACAAACACAAATTATACACACACACACAACTACATACACAACTACATAAACACACAACTACATACACACACCCTCACACAACTACATACACACATACACACACACAACTACAAATTATACACACACACATACAACTACATACACACATATATACACACACAACTACATACACAACTATATACACACATAACTACATAAACACACAACTACATACACACACCCTCACACAACTACATACAAACAAACTATACACACACAACTATATACACACACAACTACATACACACACACCCTCACACAACTACACACACACAACTACATAGACGCACAACTACATAGACGCACAACTACATACACACACACACACACACACAACTACATTCACACACACAACTACATGCACACACAACTACATACACATATATACACAACTACATACACACACAACTACATGCACACACATATACACACAAACACACACCTCAAACAATCAGTAAAATAATATACACACACTTTAAATATTGGAGCACAATACAGACACTATAAAAGCCAACTATACATACACACAATATATCAGGACAAACACACACAGAATGTACACACAATAAATCAGGACAAACACACACAGGATATACACATACACACAATATAACAGGACAAACACACACAGGATATACACATACACACAATATAACAAGACACACACACACAGGATATACACATACACACAATATAACAAGACAAACACACACAGGATATACACATACACACAATATAACAGGACAAACACACACAGGATATACACATACACACAATATAACAGGAAACACACACAGGATATACACATACACACAATATAACAGGATAAACACACACAGAGTGTACACATGCACACAATATAACATGACAAACACACACAGGATATACACATACACACAATATAACAGGACAAACATACACAGGATATACACATACACACAATATAACAAGACAAACACACACAGGATGTACACATACACACAATATAACAAGACAAACACACACATGATGTACACATACACACAATATAACAAGACAAACACACACAGGATATACACATACACACAATATAACAGGACACACACACACAGGGTGTACACACACACAATATAACAAGACAAATACACACAGGATATACACATACACACAATATAACAGGACAAACACACACAGGATATACACATACACACAATATAACAAGACAAATGCACACAGGATGTACACATACACACAATATAACAATACAAACACACACAGGATTTACACATACACACAATATAACAGGACAAACACACACAGGATGTACACACACACACAATATAACAAGACAAACACACACAGGGTGTACACACACAATATAACAAGACAAACACACACAGGATATACACATACACACAATATAACAAGACAAACACACACAGGATATACACATACACACAATATAACAGGACAAACACACACAGGATGTACACATACACACAATATAACAAGACAAACACACACAGGATGTACACATACACACACTATAGCAGGACAAATACACACAGGATATACACATACACACAATATAACAAGACAAACACACACAGGATATAAACATACACACAATATAACAGGACAAACACACACAGAATGTACACATACACACAATATAACAAGACAAACACACACAGGATGTACACATACACACAATATAGCAGGACAAACACACACAGCATATACACATACCCACAATATAACAAGACAAACACACACAGGGTGTACACACACACAATATAACAGGACAAACACACACAGGGTGTACACACACACAATATAACAATACAAACACACACAGGATATACACATACACACAATATAACAAGACAAACACACACAGGGTGTACACACACACAATATAACAGGACAAACACACACAGGGTGTACACACACACAATATAACAATACAAACACACACAGGATATACACATACACACAATATAACAGGACAAACACACACAGGGTGTACACACACACAATATAACAATACAAACACACACAGGATATACACATACACACAATATAACAAGACAAACACACACAGGGTGTACACACACACAATATAACAGGACAAACACACACAGGTTGTACACACACACAATATAACAATACAAACACACACAGGGTGTACACACACACAATATAACAGGACAAACACACACAGGGTGTACACACACACAATATAACAATACAAACACACACAGGGTGTACACACACACAATATAACAAGACAAACACACACAGGATGTACACATACACACAATATAGCAGGACAAACACACACAGGATATACACATACACACAATATAACAGGACACACACACAGGGTGTACATACACACAATATAACAAGACAAACACACACAGAGTGTACACACACACACAATATAACAAGACAAACACACACAGGGTGTACACACACACAATATAACAAGACAAACACACACATGGTGTACACACACACAATATAACAAGACAAACACACACAGGATATACACATACACACAATATAACAAGACAAACACACACAGGGTGTACACACACACACAATATAACAAGACAAACACACACAGGGTGTACACACACGCAATATAACAAGACAAACACACACAGGGTGTACACACACACAACATAACAAGACAAACACACACAGGATATACACATGCACACAATATAACAGGACAAACACACACAGGCTATACACACACACAATATAACATGACAAACACACACAGGATATACACATACACACAATATAACATGACAAACACACACAGGATATACACATACACACAATATAACAGGACACACACACACAGGGTGTACACATACACACAATGTAACAAGACAAACACACACAGGATATATACATACACACAATATAACAAGGCAAACACACACAGGATATACACATACACACAATATAACAGGACACACACACACAGGGTGTACATACACACAATATAACAGGACAAACACACACAAGGTGTACACACACAATATAGAACAAGACAAACACACACAGGGTGTACATACACACAATATAACAAGACAAACACATACAGGGTGTACACACACACAATATAACAAGACAAACACACACAGGGTGTACACACACACAATATAACAAGACAAACACACACAGGGTGTACACACACACAATATAACAAGACAAACACACACAGGATATACACATACACTCAATATAACAAGACAAACACACACAGGGTGTACACACACACAATATAACAAGACAAACACACACATGATATACACACACACACACACACACAATATAACAAGACAAACACACACAGGATATACACATACACACAATATAGCAGGACAAACACACACAGGATATACACACACACACACACACTATAACAAGACAAACACACAGGATATACACATACACACAATATAACAGGACAAACACACACAGACTTTCCCATACCCTAACACAGTATATTAAGGGCACATACCTCTGCAACACTCCTTCCAGTTACCAGCCTGAGGGTCATAGGTTTGGTGCTGCCCCAGCCCTGGGTATCAGAGGATGCTCCATGCTCTCCATCACATATGTGACTCCCCTCCCTGAGCACTGCGCTGTGCCTGCTGAGAAGGGCTGCACTGTCTGCATCACACCTAGGTGCACTCCTGACATCTTCTGGTAGTTGCGCGGTACTGCACCCTCTCATCACTCCCTAAATGGTTTTACCTTTTTCTTGGAGATGTGACATTTCAAGGTAATAGAGTTTACCCATTAGCAATGAAAATATTAAGTAACTCGGATTCAAGAAAGGAAAAAAAAAAAGATTATACGAGTTCATTAAATTGATCTATGGTAAAGTTCAAAAATATCTTGTTAGATTGTGCATTCATTTTTATGACTGTCTTGTATATTAAAGGTGTCTAATAAAACAGACTGAAGGTCAGGCTGGGAGAAAAACAGCTTTTCTGGGCAGTTATAGCAGAGCTTATTTTAGTGTGGATCTAGGCTCAGATGTGCTGACCTAATGCATTTCCTTAGCACACAATTTATCTGGGTCAAACAGGCATTTACCCCCAAAACCCATATCTGGAAAATACAAATTCATTTGTTAAATATGTTAAAAAGGAATCAATTAGATCACAAAATATATGAATAAACATGTAAAGAAATTGTTTTCTGACTTTCTTTATTATTGGAATCTATTTGCAGGTTCCAACACTTTCTGTTAATACAGTTTTTGGTGGTTTGTATTTTTACATCCAGGAGTTCTCTAAATATAGATTTATGACTCAATTTATTTCAGCTTCAAAATAAAATCAATCACTTTTAGGGATCTTTTTAACAATATTTACTATTTTTATGTTTTTCTCACCGCAATAAATGGTTTGAATTCCCAAGACAGCACCATTAACCCCTTCAGTCCCATGCTGTTTGATCCAATTACCAACCTGATTAAGGAATCCCGGAGTATGTTTCTGACTCATCTCAATGTCATCTGCCATTGTATATTTAAACTCAAGATGCACACACAGGCTATGACATGAGGAGGTATAAATATAGCTGAGAAACAGTAGGTGTGACTGACAGACATGGTATTCTAGCAGCTCAGTAATTATTGGCAGAATTTACCCACTACAGCTTCCCACTGACGTCAGTTTAAGTAATATTTTGGGGGCACAGTGTAGGAAGGAGATATTAATATACTAGACTTGTGAAGATGGTTTTATCAGGGTCTGGGCTTTGCACATAATGAGAAGGAAAAAATAAATCATCAGTCAGCAGAAAAAAAAATAATTCAATTTCTTGTGCCTGTAATTTCTGTATCAAATATTAAAAACACATTTCTTAAGCTTTCCCATTATAATAGATCCATGTTTTACAATAGATCACAGATGATTATTTGTAGACCAAAATCTGTTTTTTTTATTATTATTATTATTATTATTATTATTATTATTATTATTGTTAATATAATTATTATTATTATTAGTAATAAAATATATACATGAGCAAATTTCACTATAATAAAATCACATATTAGATACAGTAACTTGAGGGTGATTCAACAGCTAAACAAGAAAAATATTTAGGGCTAGGTTACCAGTAGAGCGCAATATGACGCGTACACGAGCGTGATATTTGTGCTCCACCCAGCAATACCAGCACATGTAAATGTTTGCATTGCCCGGGAAGCCAAGCGATCACCAGAGTGCGCTTCCATAGGCTCCAATTGGAGCCTCGTTTTAATGCCGACAGCCTCAGCAAACCACCTAGTGCAGCGCAGGGAGCAAATCATTGCATTGGGCAGCAATATATATACAGGTAGCCCTCAGTTTACGCCGGGGTTAGGTTCCAGAAGGAATGGTTGTAAATCGAAACCGTTGTAAATTGAAACCCAGCGTATTATGTAAGTCAATGGGAAGCAAGGGAGTTAGGTTCCAGGCCCCTCTCAAAATTGTCATAAGTAACACCTAATACATTATTTTTAAAGCTTTGAAATGAAGACTTTAAATGCTAAACAGCATTATAAACCTAATAAAATAACCACACAACACAGAATATATAATTAAACTATGTTAAAAGAACAAAAACATTTGCTAAACAGCATTATAAACCTAATAAAATAATCACACAACACAGACTTCACTTGCATTTTTCTACAAACAGTTCTTTCTATTCATTCCAATCTGGACTGATTTATAGACAGGAAGATCTTGTTCCTTTGAAATCTGCTCAATAGCTCTGGTCTGGTTAAACTGATTAATTTCAGCTTGCTTGGCTTTGCGGCAACACAAGCGGACAGCTCCACCTACTGGATATTTTAATAATTGCACTGCTTCTCAATGCTTTTCAATAGCAATCACATGACTGGAAAAAAAGGTTGTTATTCTGAAACGGTGTAAATTGAACCGTTGTAAAACGAGGGCCACCTGTATATATATATATATATATATATATATATATATATATATATATATATATATATATATGTATCTACACATATTAACACATAAATATATATGTATATAAGAGTATACAAGTATATTTATAGTGAAAACACAGTTCCCATACACCACAATGTAAATTTTTTTCATACACCCCGCATCCCCTCACTTTAACACCAACTGCTTTGCGCAGATTATAAAAAAAAAAATGCTCATAGTATATTATTGTGAAGTACTGTCCACTTTATTTTGTTGGCAAAAGGGGTAACTTTTAACATTTTAACAAATCAAAATATAGAACCAACCAATGAGGAAAACAGTGTTGAAGTTTATTGTAGATTTGTGTAGAGACATACAGGGCCGTGCAGGCTTACAAAAAACATCCTACGCGTTAATTGCGCCTAGCGCAAAGTGAAGCCGCAAGCTCACGGTAGCATTAACCAACCACTTGTAATGGCTCGTTATTTACCGTGCGCCCGTAATCTGGGAAATTTGCCCCTTTCCAGGCGCACGTTGAGATAGCGCCTCACCTGTAATCTAGCACTTAGTTTTGTAGATTTTCAAATTTAGTAGACCGGGAAGTTCAGAGAGATGCAGAGAAATTTTAATTCATGTAGATAAGGTTGAATATGTAGAACTGACCTAATCTTAAAAAGGGCAGAAGATCTTTAATAAATAAATGTGAATGTTGACTCAATATACAATTTAACTTTATTTAATAGGGACCACATTTAGGAAATAGGATGAAAGGATATGGGTAAAGTAGGTATCAGGCAGGTAGGATATTGGGGAACAGATGGATATGATCTGGGGACAGATTTATCTGGTGAGAAGTGGATGAACAGGCAATAATATAAGGAAGTTATTATACACAGGACATAGGCTGATTTAAGGGACAAATTAGTCTGATGTGAAGGGAAATGGGGAGCCCTAACACTGACCGAAGCACATGATCCTGGGGACGGTTGGGTCTGGATAGGACAAGTTAGTCCAATCTGGTTGGGGGGCTGGAAAGAGCTGGGGGACAGATTGGCTTAATGTGAGGAGCAGGTAGAATTGGTTTCTGTCTATTTCAGTGAATAGATTGGTTTGATGTGTCTGTCAGTGGGTCTGAGCCAGGGTTCAGGTGAATTAGCGAACATATACTATTGACAAGTGGGACAATTACAACTGGACTGGGGAAAACCCTATGACAAGTACAGCTATAATAGGACAGTGACAATGCAGGTACAACTAATACCCAAATAAGCTCTATCATTAAGGAGGTTGGTGTCTGCATCAAAGAGGATTTACAGTGATGTAAAGGGCTGTCTTATTTACAAAAGGGTTAATGATGACGGTATGAGGCGGTGCAGGGCTCACTTCTGGAGGGTATTTTGCCAAATGTCTGATATTCCTTTGGTTGTGGGATGTGGGGAGTAAACAGCTTTGTCTCCCTGGCAACAAAATCACCCGGAGGCTAATACTGTGCACGGCTTCTGCCAAATTCTCTCAGATATGTAGCATATGTGCTATATACACAAGCTCCTGAATCTGCACACACAAACACACATACTCACATATACACAAACACACATACTCACATATACACAAACACACACTCATACACATGCACACACAAACACACATACTCACATATACACAAACACACACTCACACACATTCACACACAAACACACATACTCACATATACACAAACACACACTCATACACATGCACACACAAACACACATACTCACATATACACAAACACACACTCACACACATGCACACACATGCACACAGATACTCACATATACACAAACAAACACTCATACACATGCACACACAAACACACATACTCACATATACACATGCACACACAAACACACATACTCACATATACACAAACACACACTCATACACATGCACACACAAACACACATACTCACATATACACAAACACACACTCATACACATGCACACACAAACACACATACTCACATATACACAAACACACACTCATACACATGCACACACAAACACACATACTCACATATACACAAACACACACTCATACACATGCACACACAAACACACATACTCACATATACACAAACACACATACTCACATATACACAAACACACACTCATACACATGCACACACAAACACACAAACTCACATATACACAAACACACATACACACATATACACAAACACACACTCATACACATGCACACACAAACACACATACTCACATATACACAAACACACATACTCACATATACACAAACACACACTCATACACATGCACACACAAACACACATACTCACATATACACAAACACACATACACACATATACACAAACACACACTCATACACATGCACACACAAACACACATACTCACATATACACAAACACACATACTCACATATACACAAACACACACTCATACACATGCACACACAAATACACATACTCACATATACACAAGCACACACTCATAATCACATATACACAAACACACATACTCACATATACACAAACACACACTCATACACATGCACACACAAACACACATACTCACATATACACAAACAAACACTCATACACATGCACACACAAACACACATACTCCCATTTACACAAACACACATACTCACATATACAGAAAACACACACTCATACACATGCACACACAAACACACATACTCACATATACACAAACACACATACTCACATATACACAAACACACCCTCATACACATGCACACACAAACACACATACTCACATATACACAAACACACATACTCACATATACACAAACAAACACTCATACACATGCACACATAAACACACATACTCACATATACACAAACACACATACTCACATATACACAAACACACACTCATATATACACAAACACACATACTCACATATACACAAACACACACTCATACACATGCACACACAAACACACATACTCACATATACACAAGCACACACTCATACACATGCACATGCACACACACATACTCACATATACACAAACACACATACTCACATATACACAAACACACACTCATATACATGCACACACAAACACACATACTCACATATACACAAACACTCATACACATGCACACACAAACACACATACTCACATATACACAAACACACCCCCATGCACATGCACACACAAACACACATACTCACATATACACAAACACACACTCATACACCTGCACACACACATACTCACATATACACAAACACACACTCATACACATGCACACACACATACTCCCATATACACAAATACACACTCATACACATGCACACACACATACTCACATATACACAAACACACACTCATACACATGCACATGCACACACACATACTCACATATACACAGACACTCATATACATGCACATGCACACACACATACTTACATATATACAAACACACACTCATACACATGCACACACCCATACATGCACATACATATACACAAACACACACTCATATATATGCACACACACATACTCACATATACACAAACACACACTCATACACATGCACATGCACACACACATACTCACATATACACAAACACACACTCATACACATGCACACACCCATACATACACATACTTAAATATACACAAGCTCCTGAATCTGCACACACAAACACACATACTCACATATACACAAACACACACTCATGCACATGCACACAGAAACACACATACTCACATATACACAAGCTCCTGAATCTGCACAGAAACACACATACTCACATATACACAAACGCACACTCATACAAAGGCACACACCCATACTTACATATATACAAACACAGATTCATACACATGCACACACCCATACATACACATACTCACATATACACAAACACACACTCATACACATGCACACACCCATACATACACATACTTAGATATATACAAACACACATTCATACATACACATACTTAGATATATACAAACACACATTCATACATACACATACTTACATATATACAAACACACACTTACATATGTATATATATGTGCGCACATAAATACATATACACAATACACAATATGTGTATACACAATACACACACAAACACACATACTCACATATACACAAACAGACACATGCACACATACACATACTGTACATGCACATACTTACATATATACAAACACACACTTACATGCATGCAAATATATATATATTTATATACTGTATATGTGCACACATAAATACATACTCACACACGTACACACACATATATAAATATATGCACATACATACACACACACTCACGAACGTACGTACGTATGTACGTACATACATACAAATATACCCACACATACTTACAAACACACCCACACACACACATATATATATACATATATATATATATATGTGCACATAAATACATACTCACGCACACACACAAACATATAAAAATATATGCACATACATACACACAGTCACGTACGTACATACTTACATACATACAAGCACACACACACACGCTCATACATACAGGGAGTGCAGAATTATTAGGCAAGTTGTATTTTTGAGGATTAATTTTATTATTGAACAACAACCATGTTCTCAATGAACCCAAAAAACTCATTAATATCAAAGCTGAATAGTTTTGGAAGTAGTTTTTAGTTTGTTTTTAGTTATAGCTATTTTAGGGGGATATCTGTGTGTGCAGGTGACTATTACTGTGCATAATTATTAGGCAACTTAACAAAAAACAAATATATACCCATTTCAATTATTTATTTTTACCAGTGAAACCAATATAACATCTCAACATTCACAAATATACATTTCTGACATTCAAAAACAAAACAAAAACAAATCAGTGACCAATATAGCCACCTTTCTTTGCAAGGACACTCAAAAGCCTGCCATCCATGGATTCTGTCAGTGTTTTGATCTGTTCACCATCAACATTGCGTGCAGCAGCAACCACAGCCTCCCAGACACTGTTCAGAGAGGTGTACTGTTTTCCCTTCTTGTAAATCTCACATTTGATGATGGACCACAGGTTCTCAATGGGGTTCAGATCAGGTGAACAAGGAGGCCATGTCATTAGATTTTCTTCTTTTACACCCTTTCTTGCCAGCCACGCTGTGGAGTACTTGGACACATGTGATGGAGCATTGTCCTGCATGAAAATCATGTTTTTCTTGAAGGATGCAGACTTCTTCCTGTACCACTGCTTGAAGAAGGTGTCTTCCAGAAACTGGCAGTAGGACTGGGAGTTGAGCTTGACTCCATCCTCAACCCGAAAAGGCCCCACAAGCTCATCTTTGATGATACCAGCCCAAACCAGTACTCCACCTCCACCTTGCTGGAGTCTGAGTCGGACTGGAGCTCTCTGCCCTTTACCAATCCAGCCACGGACCCATCCATCTGGCCCATCAAGACTCACTCTCATTTCATCAGTCCATAAAACCTTAGAAAAATCAGTCTTGAGATATTTCTTAGCCCAGTCTTGACGTTTCAGCTTGTGTGTCTTGTTCAGTGGTGGTCGTCTTTCAGCCTTTCTTACCTTGGCCATGTCTCTGAGTATTGCACACCTTGTGCTTTTGGGCACTCCAGTGATGTTACAGCTCTGAAATATGGCCAAACTGGTGGCAAGTGGCATCTTGGCAGCTGCACGTTTGACTTTTCTCAGTTCATGGGCAGTTATTTTGCGCCTTGGTTTTTCCACACGCTTCTTGCGACCCTGTTGACTATTTTGAATGAAACGCTTGATTTTCGATGATCACGCTTCAGAAGCTTTGCAATTTTAAGAGTGCTGCATCCCTCTGCAAGATATCTCACTATTTTTGACTTTTCTGAGCCTGTCAAGTTCTACTTTTGACCCATTTTGCCAAAGGAAAGAAAGTTGCCTAATAATTATGCACACCTGATATAGGGTGTTGATGTCATTAGACCACACCCCTTCTCATTACAGAGATTCACATCACCTAATATGCTTAATTGGTAGTAGGCTTTCGAGCCTATACAGCTTGGAGTAAGACAACATGCATAAAGTGGATGATGTGGTCAAAATACTCATTTGCCTAATAATTCTGCACACAGTGTACACACAAACATACACATACTCACATGCACACACACACTCACATATACATACACTTAATCACATGCGCGCACACACACTCATACATACACTCACACACATATACATGCACATACTCACATGCACACACAAACTCACATACATACACACATATACATACACATAAACAAATACACACATACTCACATGCACACACACATATACATACATACAAGATTACTGTGTCACTTCACCTCCATTCTATACTGCCCCATATTCATGTTAACTGCACATAAACACAATGTTGTCTCTGCCACACAACTTGTCTGATTTTCCTGACTACATACATAACTGTGTAATTACATCTCCACCATATCCTACGGCCTCTCTGCTATTCCTACTGCCCTAAAGCTGTGTTACTGAACCTTTACCCTTATACAAACTACCGCTATTCTGTCTGCCATGCAGCCTTATTGTTACTTCCCTATTGGTATCACACGCATGCACTAACTTTCCATCCTACTCTGAACACACACACAATACCCCAGTTGGAAATTGCAGACACTCCAAAACAACAAATGTTTGATGTGTTCAGAGGAGCTATTGAGTACAGTACAGTACTAGTATGGACTAACAAAAACAGCAGAAATCTAAAGAGGAAGATAAGAAACAGAAAGTTAAAGGAAAAAGGGAAACGAGAAAGGTAGAATGGAAGGGAAAGGAGAAGTTGGGAGAAGGGGAGGAAGGGAGGGAGGAAGGAGGTAAGGAAGGGAGGAAGGGATGGAGGAATCAGGGAAGGGAGGGATGGAGGAATCAGGGAAGGGAGGGAGGAAGGAGGGAAGGAAGGAAGGAGGGAAGAAAGGAAGGAGGGAAGGGATGGAGGGAGGGAGGGAGGAAGAAAGGAAGGAGGGAAGGAAGGGAGGAGGGAAGGAAGGGAGGAAGGGATGGAGGAATCAGGGAAAGGAGGGATGGAGGAATCAGGGAGGGAGGAAGGAGGGAATGAAGGAAGGAAGGAAGGAGGGAAGGGATGGAGGGAGGGAGGAAGGAGGGAAGAGAGGGCGAAAAGGGTGGGAGGGAGGAGGGGAGGGAGGAAAGGAAGGAAGGAAGGGAGGGAGGGAGAAGGGAAGGGAGGGAGGAAGGAGGGAAGGGAGAAGAGAAGGGAGGGAGGAAGAAGGGAATAAAGGGAGGGAGGAAGAAGGGAAGGGGGGAGAAGGGAAGGGAGGGAGGAAGAAGAGAGGGAAGGGAAGGAAGAAGGAGGGAAGGGAGGGAGGAAGGAGGGGAGGGAGGGAGGAAAGGAGAGAGGGAAGGAGTGATGGAGAAAGGAAGGAGGGAAAGAAGAAAGGGAGGGAGGGAGGAAGGAAGGGATGGAGAAAGGAAGGAGGGAAGGAAGAAAGGGAGGGAGGGAGGAAGGAAGGGAGGGAGGAAGGTAGGTAGGTAGGGAGAAAGGGAGGGAGGGAGGAAGGAGGGGAGGGAGAGAGAAGGGATGGGAGGGAGGGAGAAGGGGAGGAGGGAAGGGAGGGAGGCATGAAGAAGGGAAAAGGAGGGAGGGATGAAGAAGGGAGGGAGGGAGGAAAGAAGAAGGGAATACAGGGAGATAGAAGGGAATGAAGGGAGAATGGAAGGGAGAGAGTGAGGGAAAAGAAAATATTTTGTTTTTCATAATCTCTTATTTATTTGTTTCTGGACAAAGCAAACAGCACAGGAGGCGCAGGGTTTACTGTAGTCTCAATAAGAGGTTTAACAGAGGCAGGAAAGATACGCTGCTTCAGAGCAGGTTATTGCCCTGTGAAATCTGTTCCAACACTGTCAGCACAACAAACAAGGAATGAAGTCTGATAGGGAAAATGTGTTATTACTTAAAGAGACATGAAACACATCTCCACCGTATCCTACAGCCTCTCTGCTATTTCTACTGCCCTAAAGCTGTGTTACTGAACCTTTACCCTTATACAAACTACCGCTATTCTGTCTGCCATGCAGCCTTATTGTTACTTCCCTATTGGTATCACATGCATGCACTAACTTTCCATCCTACTCTGAACACACACACAATACCCCAGTTGGAAATTGCAGACACTCCAAAACAGCTAATATTTGATGTGTTCAGAGGAGCTATAGAGTAGAGTACAGTACTAGTATGGACTAACAAAAACAGCAGAATTCTAAAGAGGAAGAAAAGAAACAGAAAGTTAAAGGAAATAGGGAAACTAAAAAGGTAGAATGGAAGGGAAAGAAGAAGTTGGGAGAGAGGGGAGAAAGGGAGGGAGGAAGGAGGGAAGGTAGGGAGGAAGGAAGGTGGGAAGGAAGGAGGGAAGGGAGGGAGGAAGTAAAGAAGGAAGGAGGGAAAGGAGGGAGGAAGGAAGGTGGGAAGGAAGAAAGGCAGGAAGGAAAAGAGGAGGGAAGGGAGGAGGGATGGAGGAATCAGGGAAGGGAGGGAGGAAGGAAGGAAGGAAGGGAGGGATGGAAGAAGGAGGGAGGGAAGGGAGGGAGAAGGGAAGGGAAGCAGGGATGGAGGAATCAGGGAAGGGAGGGAGGAAGGAAGGAAGGGAGGGATGGAAGAAGGAGGGAGGAAGGAGGGAAGGAAGGGATGGATGAAGGAGGGAAGGGAGGGAAGGAAGGAGGGAGGGAAGGAAGGGAGTAAGGAAGGAAGGGAGGGAGAAAGGAGGGAAGGAAGGGAGGGAGAAGGGGAGTGTGGGAGAAGGGAAGGGAGGGAGAAGGGAAGAGAGGAAGGGAGGGAAGAAGGGAGTGAGGAAGGAGGGAAGGAAGGAAGGGAGGGAGGAGGGAAGGGAGGGCGAAGGGAAGGGAGATAAAAGGCAATGGAGGGAGGGAGAAGGGAAGGGAGATAGAAGGGAATGGAGGGAGGGAGAAGGGAGAGAGAAGGGAATGGAGGGAGGGAGAAGGGAAGGGAGGAAGGAAAAAGAGATGGGAGGGATGGAGGAAGGAGGGAAGGGAGGGAGAGAGGGAGGGAGGGAGAAAGAAAGGAAGGAGGAAAGGGAGGGAGGGAGGAAGGGGGAAGGAAGGGAGGAAGAAAGGGAGTGAGGAAGGAGGGAAGGAATGATGGAAGGAAGGGAGGGATGGAAAAGGGGAGGGAGGGAGAAGGGAAGGGAGGGAGGAGGGGAGGGAGGGAGGGATGAAGAAAGAAATGAAGGGAGGAAGAAGGGAATAAAGGGAGGGAGGAAGGGAGGGAGTGAGGGAAAAGAAAAGAATAAAGGTAGGAATGATCAAACATAGGTGGTGCAAGTAAAAAGGAAACACAAACAGACATAAATTAGATCAAACTTTCAATACATTTTGAAAATATTTTGTTTTTCATAATCTATTATTTATTTGTTTCTGGATAAAACAAACAGCACAGGAGGTGCGGGGTTTACTGTAGTCTCAAGAAGAGGTTTAACAGAGACAGGAAAGATACGCTGCTTCAGAACCGGTTATTGCGCTGTGAAATCAGTTGCAGCACTGTCAGCGCATCAAACAAGGAATGAAGTCTGATAGGGAAAATGTGTTATTACTTAAATGGACATGAAACACAGTTTTTTTTTTCTTTCATGATTAAAATAGTGCATGTCATTTTAAAAAGCCTATTAATGTTCTTCTATTATCTAATTTCTCTTGATAGCCTTTGTTGAAAGTTGCTTATTGGTGGCTGCACATACATTACTCATGTTATTGGCTCACCCAATGCATTCAGCTAGCTCCCAGGAGTGCATTGCTGCTCCATTAACAAAGGATACCAAGAGAATGAAGCAAATTAGCTAATAGAAGTAAATTGAAAAGTTGTTGTAAATTGTATTCTTTATCTGAATCATGAAAGAAAAATGTTGGGTTTCATGTACCTTTTAAGTTTAAGTTAATATTTTATGGCATATACCTAGATAAGCAAACTGCCCACCAGTCTCTCTCAAGACCAGACCTGCTTTCTTAGCTGTAATTCAGAACCTTACGCCTAGATTTAGAGTTGGGCGGTAGCCGTGAAAACCAGCGTTAGAGGCTCCTAACGCTGTTTTTTACCGCCCGCTGGTATTTGGAGTCAGTCAGGAAAGGGTCTAACGCTCACTTTCCAGCCGCGACTTTTCCATACCGCAGATCCCCTTACGTCAATTGCGTATCCTATCGTTTCAATGGGATCTTTCTAACGCCGGTATTTAGAGTCGTGGCTGAAGTGAGCGTTAGAAATCTAACGACAAAACTCCAGCCGCAGAAAAAAGTCAGTAGTTAAGAGCTTTCTGGGCTAACGCCGGTTCATAAAGCTCTTAACTACTGTGCTCTAAAGTACACTAACACCCATAAACTACCTATGTACCCCTAAAACGAGGTCCCCCACATCGCCGCCACTATATTTAAATTTTTTAACCCCTAATCTTCCGCTCCGTACACTGCCGCCAACTACGTTATCCCTATGTACCCCTAATCTGCTGCCCCTAACACCGCCGACCCCTATATTATATTTATTAACCCCTAATCTGTCCCCCACAACGTCGCCTCCATCTGCCTACACTTATTAACCCCTAATCTGCCGACAGGACCGCGCCGCTATTATAATAAAGTTATTAACCCCTAATCCGCCTCACTCCCGCCTCAATAACCCTATAATAAATAGTATTAACCCCTAATCTGCCCTCCCTAACATCGCCGACACCTAACTTCAAGCATTAACCCCTAATCTGCCGACCGGAGCTCACCGCTATTCGAATAAATTTTTTAACCCCTAAAGCTAATTCTAACCCTAACCCTAACACCCCCCTAACTTAAATATAATTTAAATCTAACGAAATAAATGAACTATTATTAAATAAATTATTCCTATTTAAAGCTAAATACTTACCTGTAAAATAAACCCTAATATAGCTACAATATAAATTATAATTATATTGTAGCTATTTTAGGATTTATATTTATTTTACAGGTAACTTTGTAATTATTTTAACCAGGTACAATAGCTATTAAATAGTTAATAACTATTTAATAGTTACCTAGTTAAAATAATTACAAAATTACCTGTAAAATAAATCCTAACCTAAGTTACAATTAAACCTAACACTACACTAGCAATAAATTAATTAAATAAAATACCTACAATTATCTACAATTAAACCTAACACTACACTATCAATAAATTAATTAAATAAAATACCTACAATTACCTAAAATTAAACCTAACACTACACTATCAATACATTAATTAAATACAATACCTACAAATAACTACAATTAAATAAACTAACTAAAGTACAAAAAATAAAAAAGAACTAAGTTACAAAAAATAAAAAAATATTTACAAACATTAGAAAAATATTACAACAATTTTAAACTAATTACACCTACTCTAAGCCCCCTAATAAAATAACAAAGCCCCCCCAAAATAAAAAAATGCCCTACCCTATTCTAAATTAAAAAAGTTCAAAGCTCTTTTACCTTACCAGCCCTTAAAAGGACCATTTGTGGGGCATGCCCCAAAGAATTCAGCTCTTTTGCCTGTAAAAAAAAACATACAATACCCCCCCAACATTAAAACCCACCACCCACATACCCCTAATCTAACCCAAACCCCCCTTAAATAAACCTAACACTAAGCCCCTGAAGATCTTCCTACCTTATCTTCACCTCGCCGGGTATCACCGATCGGTCCTGGCTCCGAAATTTTCATCCAACCCAAGCGGGGGCTGGCGATCCATAATCCTGCGGCTGAAGAGGTCCAGAAGAGGCTCCAAAGTCTTCATCCTATCCGGGAAGAAGAGGTGATCCAGACCGGCAACCATCTTGATCCAAGCGGCATCTTCTATCTTCATCCGATGAGGAACGGCTCCATCGTGAAGACCTCCAGCGCGGATCAATCTTCTTCCTCCGACGTCCAACTGAAGAATGAAGGTTCCTTTAAGGGACGTCATCCAAGATGGCGTCCCTCGAATTCCGATTGGCTGATAGGATTCTATCAGCCAATCAGAATTAAGGTAGGAAAATTCTGATTGGCTGATGGAATCAGCCAATCAGAATCAAGTTCAATCCGATTGGCTGATCCAATCAGCCAATCAGATTGAGCTCGCATTCTATTGGCTGTTCCGATCAGCCAATAGAATGCGAGCTCAATCTGATTGGCTGATTCGGATTGAACTTGATTGAACTTGATTCTGATTGGCTGATTCCATCAGCCAATCAGAATTTTCCTACCTTAATTCCGATTGGCTGATAGAATCCTATCAGCCAATCGGAATTCGAGGGACGCCATCTTGGATGACGTCCCTTAAAGGAACCGTCATTCTTCAGTTGGACGTCGGAGGAAGAAGATTGATCCGCGCTGGAGGTCTTCACGATGGAGCCGTTCCTCATCGGATGAAGATAGAAGATGCCGCTTGGATCAAGATGGTTGCCGGTCTGGATCGCCTCTTCTTCCCGGATAGGATGAAGACTTTGGAGCCTCTTCTGGACCTCTTCAGCCGCAGGATTAGAATAGGGTAGGGCATTTTTTTTATTTTGGGGGTCTTTGTTATTTTATTAGGGGGCTTAGAGTAGGTGTAATTAGTTTAAAATTGTTGTAATATTTTTCTAATGTTTGTAAATATTTTTTTATTTTTTGTAACTTAGTTCTTTTTTATTTTTTGTACTTTAGTTAGTTTATTTAATTGTAGTTATTTGTAGGTATTGTATTTAATTAATGTATTGATAGTGTAGTGTTAGGTTTAATTGTAGGTAATTGGAGGTATTTTATTTAATTTATTTATTGATAGTGTAGTGTTAGGTTTAATTGTAACTTAGGTTAGGATTTATTTTACAGGTAATTTTGTTATTATTTTAACTAGGTAACTATTAAATAGTTATTAACTATTTAATAGCTATTGTACCTGGTTAAAATAAATACAAAGTTGCCTGTAAAATAAATATTAATCCTAAAATAGCTACAATATAATTATAATTTATATTGTAGCTATATTAGGGTTTATTTTACAGGTAAGTATTTAGCTTTAAATAGGAATAAGTTATTTAATAAGAGTTAATTTATTTTGTTAGAATAAAATTATATTTAACTTAGGGGGGTGTGAGGGTTAGGGTTAGAATTAGCTTTAGGGGTTAAAAAATTTATTAGAGTAGCGGTGAGCTCCGATCGGCAGATTAGGGGTTAATACTTGAAGTTAGGTGTCGGCAATGTTAGGGAGGGCAGATTAGGGGTTAATACTATTTCTTATAGGGTTATTGAGGCGGGAGTGAGGCGGATTAGGGGTTAATACATTTATTATAGTAGCGCTCAGGTCCGGTCGGCAGATTAGGGGTTAATAAGTGTAGTTAGGTGGAGGCGACGTTGGGGGCGTCAGATTAGGGGTTAATAAATATAATATAGGGGTCAGCGATGTTAGGGCAGCAGATTAGGGGTACATAGGGATAATGTAGGTGGCGGGGGTGTACAGAGCGGCAGATTAGGGGTTAAAAATAATATGCAGGGGTCAGCGATAGCGGGGGCGGCAGATTAGGGGTTAATAAGTGTAAGGTTAGGGGTGTTTAGACTCGGGGTACATGTTAGAGTGTTAGGTGCAGACGTAGGAAGTGTTTCCCCATAGGAAACAATGGGGCTGCGTTAGTAGCTGAACGTGGCTTTTTTGCAGGTGTTAGGTTTTTTTCAACTCAAACAGCCCCATTGTTTTCTATGGGGGAATCGTGCACGAGCACGTTTTTGAAGCTGGCCGCGTCCGTAAGCACCACTGGTATTGAGAGTTGCAGTGGCGTTAAATTATGCTATACGCTCCCTTTTTGGAGCCTAACGCACTGAAAACCCAGCCATTTTGTGAACTCTAAATACCAGCGGTATTTAAAAGGTGCGGGGGGAAAAAATGCACGCGTAGCTAACGCACCCCTTTGGCCGCAAAACTCTAAATCTAGGCGTTATTTATTGCAGCACAGAGCTGAGTGGAGCTGTCCAAAAGGGTGGTGCTGAATTCTCACTTTACTGTGGATCTACCGCAGCTATTCGCACAGCAATATCATCTCAGAGTATCAAATATAGTGCACACAGCTAGTAATCATACTACTTACACAAAGGGCTAGAAGATGAGGGGGGTAAAGATAGAAGCGGTGATGTTGAGCAAGGAGAGATACTGAGAATACTAGAGAGGGAAAGGGATATAGTCAGAGAAATGATCTATATGAAATGTAATTAAATAACAAGAAATAAAAGTGCTGGAGAAATGGTACTGGGGATAAAGGATGAACTACTGAGATGTGTCAGAGAGGAGATATCAGAATAGAATAAAAAGGATGGGGAAGATGAGAGGAAAAAAGGAGTCACGAGAGACAAGGACAGACAGATAAATACAGGAGGGGAGGCAAAGGACAGAGAGACAGAGGAAACAAGCAAGGAGAGAAATAAGGAGAGACACGGTTATAGGGAGAACGGAGGGTGAGAGATAGGAAGTCACATTAGCAGAGGAGAGGTATATGGAATTAGTGTCATGAATTGGCAGGAGGGGGGATGATGGAATTATTGAAGGAAAAGGAAAAAGTAACAGGGGAA
This sequence comes from Bombina bombina, assembly GCF_027579735.1. NCBI lineage: Eukaryota > Metazoa > Chordata > Amphibia > Anura > Bombinatoridae > Bombina > Bombina bombina. The sequence continues at coordinate 1,560,327,819 of NC_069499.1, read as the reverse complement.
TGGGGATGAGATGGTTCAGAGGAAGAGAGAGAGACAGAACAATAAAGGATTAATGGGTATAGGGACAGCAAGCAGGGGGAGGGAGACACAATAACAAGCTAATAAGGATATGTGCAGAGAAACAGAAGAGGAAAAATAAAAAAAGTGGAAATATATGTAGCAGGAAGTGTGATAGGCAAAAAGGAGGGAGACAGAGATACAAAAATACCTTCAAGAAGACTGTATGTATATATATATATACATGTGTATTTGTATGTATATAGGCTGACCATATTGCTGCTTTAAGAAGGGACACATATGAAAAATACTTATGTCAGGGTTCTTATACAAAACATTTCTTTAAACAGCCCTGAAAACAGCCCTGACATATGTATTTTTCATATTTGTCCCTTTTTAAAGCGGCAATAAGTTCGACTTAATTAATTATTGCAAATAGATTTTTTCAAATTTCCCTCTATTTGTGTTACTGTAATGGATGTGGATTTGGTATAGCATATACTTAAATAAAGATAGGAATAATCCTGAATGAATAAATTTGATTATATTTGTCAATTCATTAGCTATATACCAAGTCCAGATTCGTTGCTGTATTGGGTGTTAAAAAACACTCTACACTTTTTCATGAAATCTTTCATACATTCTTTATCAACATATTTGGATGCAATTAGTTTTACAATATTTATAATGGAGGAATTGTATGGTTACAGCTTTTTCCACTATCTATTAAGGTCTTTTATAGATTTATAAGATATTAAAACTGTTGCTATCTATCTAGTTATAATTTACTATTGTTACAACATTAGTCTGGCTAAGTATTTCTAAATTTGAATTTATATTAGATATAATAGACATAATTTTGTTAGAATTATGTTCCTCTAGCTAGGAGTTCTATCCTATTATATTTAATCAAGATTGAATTGTAAGTTACGAATAAATAATAGGGAGGAGTGACAATCTCAACATGATTTTATTGCAACCAATGAGAATTTAGAGAAGGGTACTAAAGGTTTAATGCAGGTGTGCCCATTAGCTATGATTACGGCTGTGTGCCGAAACATGTCAGCTATTTGTTCTCATGTTTGATTTTTGTTTTTCGTTCTATTTTTATGCTGGTACCCCCATGTTTTAATGAGTGTGACTACACTTGAATAAAGTTTATGTTTTTACCGCTATTTTGCACTTTTTTGCTGAAAAACTTTGGCCTTGTGGATTCGTGAACTTTTTCAGGTCAGCAGTTGTGCAATAGTGGTGCTAAAAGTGCTCCATTCATACCCCAGTTTGGCGTGGACAGCTAGACTTCTCTATTGAGGCTTGCTATCATTCAAGAAAGTTGTCCCGGATTCTCTCCAATCTGATTGGATGAGTACGTACACGTGGTACGTCACACACGCATCTACACGTATTCACGCTGTTTCCAGTGTTTGGATATCGGAAGGGCATCGGAAGTGCAGAGGGCTGCTTCGATGCTGAAGTAAGAATACGGACATAGTGGTGGCTAACAACTTCCAGGACGCCAAGAGAAATCACTTATCGAGGAAATACCCGGTGAGGTCGGTAAGTGGGTAGCCGCATATCGGTTTCTTGCATGAGTAAGACACTTTTTAAGGAAGATTGTGTATTAGACCCACACCGACATTTACTCACAACAGTGATTACGCTCCATGATTGATCTTATTGTTTCTGACGAGACTGTTGTTGCCTCTCATATGAAGTCTTAGGGCAATAGCCATGTGGGGTTAATAAAGGATAAGACTATCTTTGGACATATACATATATTTAATGAAGGATTGAAAAACACTTTCTTTATTTTGTTTATATATATATATATATATATATGTATGTGTGTGTGTGTGTGTGTGTGTGTGTGTGTGTGTGTGTATATGTGCATATTCATATATATATATATATATATATATATATATATATGTAGAGCTGGGCCTAGCACTCACGGTAATCCTTAATAGACCGGGGTACACTAAAAAGTACAAAATAAGTCCCAAGTAAGGAAGGCACTCTCCGGATTTAAACAATGGTACATTTTAATCCAATGTGACGTTTCAGGGTTTTCACCCCCGTCCTCAGACCAATTACAATACCAACTGTAAGTGCAAACTTAAATAATACTCACCCCCCAGTGCACACCATTCACTCGTGAGACACGGCAGGTGCGCGGCTGGTGCGTACGTCATCAGGCGGCACCCGTTGCTTACCAACCAGCCGTGTAAACTAATACGGCTGAAGTAAATTCCATTACCAGTGTGGCTAAAACTAAGTGCAAATTAAAATAACTAAATCACAGCCTAAAGCATGAAAACGTAAGAACAATGTTACTGGGACAATACATCCCCTAACATAAGACATAATCAAATACCTACAGGATAAAGAACTAAAGACCTGACTTATTGTGAGCAATTTAATAACTACTGAGCGATCTATTAGTAGACTTTACATATACGCTATATTCTGGTAGTCTAAGCTGCAAAGCGCAGCTATACACAGACAGGCTAAAAAATAATAAATATTAAACAAAACAAAAAAATAAGAGAAATAAGAGGAAGAAAAAAAGAAAAATAGATAAATAAGTTAAATTAAAATAAAGTAAAAATAAATAATAAGAAGGCGTGGATTCCCTTAGACTTTCAGATATTAAGAACACGCACCCCAGGAGCTCTATGTTGGGTCACCAAACAAAATCGCCCCCTTTGGTTATGCGAGTACCCGCTATACCAACAAGATTTTGATCAATGGGACTCATTGCTAAGTAGGCTACCCAGACTATCCACACTGAGGTCTCTCCTAACTCCCATATCACTGAATTCGGAGTTGCAGGGAGGATTAGACCTCAATCTACACCATTTGACTAGATGGGATATGGGCTTCACAATCCCAATCCACAAATTGCTTAAAGATGGGAGAATCAAGGATAGACAGGAGCTGGAGGGAGTCTCGAGTGGAGTTTTCGCTAAATGGCTAAAATATAGACAGATTCGACACTTCTTATACACTTATATATATAAAGATAATCTAACAAGACCCCTGACCCCCTTTGAAAGATTCTGCTCCTTAGAGATCCCTGCACACCATACACTCTCTTGGGCTAGGAAATTTTTTACTAGAGGCACAGATATCCAGATGACCTGAATACGCAGCCAGATGGCAGGGGGCGTTGGGTAGAGAGATCCAGGACTCGGACTGGAAGCTTATATTAAAGAACACAAGACACTTAGAAGCTAATTACAAAATTTTAACACGTTGTACTTGACACCGGTCAGGTTAAAGAGCATGTTTTCTGGGTCATCTGATGTTTGCTGGAGGGGGTGTGGCTCAAGGGGAACCCTACTCCATATGTGGTAGAGCTGCCATAAGTTGAGACCCTTCTGGGGAGAGGTTGAGATTTTTGTTAGGAAAACACTGGGGCTGGGTACAGACTTTAAGCTTGAGCCAACACTAGCGCTGTTGAATCTGTTACCTAAACATAAGTGTAAACTTAGAACTAAATTTACGCAAATAGGACTGAATTCTGCCAGTTCCCTTATAGTCAGGCTGTGGAAATCACAAATCACCCCCAAATTAGGAAAATGGATATCACATATTGAAAACACTCTTGCATTGGAGGAGTATGGGTATCTTAGGTTAAATAACCTTGAATTTTACCACAGTCTTTTATTCACCTGGGATTGTGGTAGGAAGGAGTGGGGGAATTCCTCTACGCCTTCTCCGGGGGGGATGTAACACTACCTAATAGCAAATATACCAACAAATGGGTTTGGTTGGTGAACACCATGGGTATGTAGTCAGAATATAGAGAACAAATAGTCTAAAAGTGGTCTCAACCGATTATTTATTTATTTATTTAATTATCTACTTGCCTCCATTGCTATTATAACATACTAAGATATACTCTATGTATCTAAATCTATTTATAACTAATATTGGCTCCCTGATTTTGGAGTTCTGGCCAGAAAGGTGGAAGTTCAATGTACTAACATTATAATTACTTGACCTAGTTCTACTGTTATATTCATTTACTTAATGCACTGTAACAGATATGACAAAAGTGTATTCATATTTCTGTATCTGGATTATTGAAGCAATTTTTATTTTTGTCATTTATAATCTGTTTATAAAACGAAATATAAAAATAATAAAAAATAATAATAAAATAAAACTAAATAAAAAGAATAAATAAACATAATAATAATAAAAAAAATAATAGGAATGTAAAAATACACATAAAAATGAAAATAGATATAGACACAAAAAAATAAATCAGCTATTGAGGTTCCATTCTCTAACCTAAAATTACAAAAATCTATGCCATTCCAGATTTGTATTTAGTCCCTTAGGAGCAAGAGTTTCTAATTTGAATGTCCATCTGGTTTCCCTCTGTAGGAGTATTTTGTTCCTGTCTCCTCCTCTTTTTAACACAGGCACATGACCAATTATAAAGTATCTTAAATCTGAGATATTGTGTCCACACTGTTGGAAGTGGCGCTTGACGTATTTAACTGCGATGATTGGCCATCCTAATCCTCAGATTATCGCTCGTCTATCAAACGTAGAATAAACTGCATGAACGTGCATTTGGATCCTTTATAAGGATCCAAATGCAGAAGTAAGAAGCAGCTCGTGGTCTTCTGATATTTTTGGAGTCGGATTGATTCCTGTAAAAAAAACTTTACACACTAAAGGTTAGATTACAAGTGAGGCACAAGCGGTTTTGCGCAAGTGATATAGTCTTTTCACAAGCCTTTTTCATTGCGCTGATATTATAAGGTGAGCAAAATCATGATTGCACTAGCGCTCTCGTCATTTACGCTTCAATCCTAACCGCAAAAGGAAACTATGTTTTTCATTCCAAAATATAATAATAATATGAGTAAGTTTAAATCAGAGGTGCAGACCCAATAGGGAATAATTTTGTATTCAATGAAGAAAGAAAATAAGGATCAATAGTCCTTATGAGAATATAGGGATTTCAGCACACTCATTAACCAAGTACACTCCCAAACCAAAGGGATACCTAACAATTATAGAATTGCACATGTGATACTCAGCAGGGCTAGTGAATAATACTTGCAGACCACCATGTGTTTTAAAACACAGGAAATTTATTAAATACACAAATTGAAAGAATTTAAAGAGAAAATCGAAAAATACAAAACAAAATTAATTTAACTTTTCAATGAGAGATGTCTGTTTTGGGGAAAATAAAAAATGAGGAGCTTAATTGATGTATAATAGTTTTAAAAAAAGGAAACCTACAACACCTCTATCAGAGGACAACCCCACAAACTATAATTAGGGATTTGTTGTCATGAAAGATAAGTGAGGATCTATGTAGTAACCTCAAAACCGAAACATATATGGTTAATTCAAACCAAAAGTTACATACACATGTGTGCATACAAAGCTTAATTTCCCATCAGCCAATAGGATTTTTTACCCTTTAATTCCGATTGTCTGATAGAATTCTATCAGCCAATCGGAATTCAAGGGACGCCATCTTGGATGACGTCATTTAAAGGAACCTTCAGTGTACGGCTGGGACCGTATGAAGAGGATGCTCTGCACCGGATGTCTTGAAGATGAAGCCGCTCCGCGTCGGAAGGATGAAGATAGAAGATGCCGTCTGGATGAAGACTTCTGCCCGCCTGGAGGATGACTTCTTGCCGCTTGGATGAAGACTTCTCCCGGCTTCGTTGAGGACTTCTGCCCGCTTGGATGAAGACTTCTCCCGGCTTGATGAGGATGGATGTCCGGTCTTCAAAAACTATAAGTGGATCTTCGGGGGTTAGTGTTAGGTTTATTAAGGGTTTATTGGGTAGGTTTTATTTTTAGATTAGGGGGTTGGGCAACGAAAAAGAGCTAAAGGGCCCTTTTAAGGGCAATGCCCATCCAAATGCCCTTTTCAGGGCAATGAAGAGCTTAAGTTTTTTAGATAGGATTTTATTTGGAGGGTTTGGTTGTGTGGGTGGTGGGTTTTAATGTTGGGGGGTTGTTTGTATTTTTTTACAGGTAAAAGAGCTGATTTCTTTGGGGCAATGCCCCACAAAAGGCCCTTTTAAGGGCTATTGGCAGTTTAGTTTAGGCTAGGTTTTTTTTATTTTGGGGGGGCCTTTTTATTTTGATAGGGCTATTAGATTAGGTGTAATTAGTGTAATTAGATTAGGTGTAATTAGTGGTTTTTTTTGTAATTTAGGTAATTGTATTTAATTAATGTAATTTATTTAATGTTAGTGTAATGTTAGGTGTTAGTGTAAGTCAGGTTAGGTTTTATTTTACAGGTACATTTGTATTTATTTTAACTAGATAGTTAGTAAATAGTTAATAACTATTTAATAACTAGTCTACCTAGTTAAAATAAATACAAACTTAGCTGTGAAATAAAAATAAAACCTAACGCCTAGATTACGAGTTTGGCGTTAGCCTTAAAAAGCAGCGTTAAGGGGTCCTAACGCTGCTTTTTAACGCCCGCTGGTATTACAAGTCTGACAGGTACAGGTGTACCGCTCACTTTTCTTCCGCGACTTTTCCATACCGCAAATCCCCTTACGTCAATTGCGTATCCTATCTTTTTAATGGGATTTGGCTAACGCTGGTATTACAAGTCTTGGAAGAAGTGAGCGGTACAGCCTCTACCTCCAAGACTCCTACCGCATATAAAAGTCAGTAGTTAAGAGTTTTATGGGCTAACGCCGGAACATAAAGCTCTTAACTAAAGTGCTACAAAGTACACTAACACCCATAAACTACCTATTAACCCCTAAACCGAGCCCCCCCCCACATCGCAAACACTATAATAAAATTACCCTTAATCTGCTGCCCCTAACATCACCGACACCTACATTATATTTATTAACCCTTAATCTGCCACCCCCAACGTCGCCGCCACCTAACTACAATTATTAACCCCTAATCTGCCGTCCGGACATTGCCGCCACTATAATAAATGTATTAACCCCTAAATCTATTTTTAATAAATCTAAATAAAATTACTATAATTAAATAAATTATTCCTATTTAAAACTAAATACTTACCTATAAAATAAACAAGTTACATTGTAGCTATTTTAGGATTTATTTTGATTTTACAGGCAACTTTGTATTTATTTTAACTAGGTAGAATAGTTATTAAATAGTTATTAACTATTTAATAGCTACCTAGTTAAAATAAATACAAATATACCTGTAAAATAAACCCTAACCTAAGTTACAATTACACCTAACACTACTCTATAATTAAATTAATTACCTAAACTACCTACAATTAAATACAATTAAATTAACAACAAATAAACTAAATTACGAAAAGAAAAAACCACTAAATTACAGAAAATAAAAAAGAAATTACAATATTTTAAACTAATTACACCTAATCTAATCCCCCTAATAAAATAAAAAGCCCCCCAAAATAATAAAATTCCCTACCCTACACTAAATTACAAATTACCCTTAAAAGGGCCTTTTAAGGGCTTTTTGCGGGGCATTGCCCCAAAGTAATCAGCTCTTTTACCTGTAAAAAAAAATACAATACCCCCCCAACATTAAATCCCACCACCACATACCCCTACTCTAAAACCCACCCAATCCCCCTTAAAAAAAGCACGTTTTAGCCAGCTTACCGCTACCATAAGCAACGCTGGTATTACATGGAGAAGTGGCGCTAAATTTGCTCAACGCTCATTTTTCTGAGGCTAACGTAGCCATTCAGAAAACTTGTAATACCAGCATTGTTTAAAGTGAGCGCTGGAAAAAAAAGGCTCGTTAGCAACGCAAGTTTTTACCGACAAAACTTGTAATCTAGCCGTAAGATAGCTACACTGTATCTATTAGTTATATTGTAGCTAGCTTAGGCTTTATTTTACAGGTAAGTATTTAGTTTTAAATAGGAATTAGTTAGATAATGATAGTAAGCTTTATTTAGATTTATTTTAATTATATTAAAGTTAGGGTTAGACTTAGGGTTAGGTTTAGGTGTTAATATATTTATTTAGTGTTAGTGCTGTGGGAGGCCAGAGGTTTAGGGGTTAATAACTTTAGTATAGCGGCGACGTTGGGGGCAGCAGATTAGGAGTTAATAAGTGTAATGTAGGTAGCAGCAATGTCAGGGATGGCAGATTAGGGGTTAATAACTGTAATGTAGGTGGCGGCGATGTTAGGGGTGGCAGATTAGGGGTTAATAAGTGTAATGTAGGTGTCAGCGATGTCGAGGGTGGCAGATTAGGGGTGTTTAGACTTGGGGTTTATGTTAGGGTGTTACGTTTAAACATAAATTTTCTTTCCCCATAGGAATCAATGGGGCTGCGTTACGGAGCTTTACACTCCTTTATTGCAAATGTTAGGCTTTTTTTAGCCAGCTCTCCCCATTGATGTCTATGGGGAAATCGTGCACGAGTATGTAAAACCAGCTCAAAGGTATTTGTGTGTGGTATGGAGCTCAACACAACCATATTACCCGGTAACGCAGGTTTTTGGAAAACCTGTAAAAGCAGCGCTATTAAAGGTGAGCGGTGGAAATAACTTGCAAGTTATTACCGAGCCGCTCATAACGCAAAAATCGTAATCTGACCAAATATTAATTACAGTGGGGAAAAAACTTGTGATGAGAGAGGCCTGTAATTTTCATCATAGGTATACCTCAACTATGAGAGACAAAATGTGGAAACAAATCCAGACAATCACATTGTCTGATTTGGAAAGAATTTATGGTGGGAAATAAGTATTTGGTCAATATCAAAAGTTCATCTCAATATTTTTTTATATATCCTTTGTTGGCAATGACAGAGGTCAAACATTTTCTGTAAGTCTTCACAAGGTTGTTGTCACACACTGTTGCTGGTATGTTGGCCCATTCCTGCATGCAGATCTCCTCTAGAGCAGTGATGTTTTGGGGCTGTCACTGGGCAACACAGACTTTCAACTCCCTCCAAAGGTTTTCTATGGAGTTGAGATCTGGAGACTAGCTAGGCCACTCCAGGACCTTGAAATGCTTCTTACGAAGCCACTCCTTCGTTGCCTGGGCGGTGTGTTTGGCATCATTGTCATGCTGAAAGACCCAGCCACGTTTCATCTTCAATGCCCTTGCTGATGGAAGGAGGTTTGCACTCAAAATCTCATGATACATGGCCCCATTCATTCTTTCATGTACACGGATCAGTCGTCCTGTTCCCTTTGCAGAGAAACAGCCCCAAAGCATGACGTTGCCACCCTCATGCTTCACAGTAAGTATGGTGTTCTCTCTCCTCCAAACACGACAAGTTGTGTTTCTACCAAACAGTTCTACTTTGGTTTCATCTGACCATATGACATTCTTCCAATCCGCTTCTGGATCATCCAAATGCTCTCTAGCATACTTCAGACGGGCCCAGACATGTACTGGCTTAAGCAGGGGGACGCATCTGGCACTGCAGGATCTGAGTCCCTGGCGGCGTAGTGTGTTACTGATGGTAGCCTTAGTTACGTTGGTCCCAGCTCTCTGTAGGTGATTCACTAGGTCCCTCTGGGATGTTTGCTCACCGTTCTTGTGATCATTTTGACCCCACGGGGTGAGATCTTGCATGGAGCCCCAGATCGAGGGAGATTATCAGTGGTCTTGTATGTCTTCCATTTTCTAATTATTGCTCCCACAGTTGATTTCTTCACACCAAGCTGCTTGCCTATTGCAGATTCAGTCTTCCCAACCTGGTGCAGGTCTACAATTTTGTTTCTGGTGTCCTTCGACAGCTCTTTGGTCTTCACCATAGTGGAGTTTGGAGTGTGACTGTTTGAGGTTGTGGACAGGTGTCTTTTATACTGATAACAAGTTCAAACAGGTGCCATTAATACAAGTAATGAGTGGAGGACCGAGGAGCCTCTTAAAGAAGAAGATACAGGTCTGTGAGAGCCAGCAATCTTGCTTGTTTGTAGGTGACCAAATACTTATTTTCCACCATAATTTGCAAATAAATTTTTTCCAAATCAGACAATGTGATTGTCTGAATTTGTTTCCACATTTTGTCTCTCATAGTTGAGGTATACCTATGATGAAAATTACAGGCCTCTCTCATCTTCTTAAGTGGGAGAACTTGCACAATTGGTGACTGACTAAATACTTTTTCCCCCACTGTATATATATATATATATATATATATATATACACATAAACATAGACATAGTCATATTCATTTATCTAATTTGTGAGCTAGACTTCATACATTTACAAAATATACTTAAATAAGTATTCATGTCTTTATGGTTTATCATTTGTGCATTGTCCTTTAAAGTTGGGCATATAGGTTTTAACATAGGGAGATAATTTATATATACATCAATCTCCATATCTTTCATTTATCTGTATACATACATGCATATACATACATCTACACATATTCATATATACATATACACAATATATATATATATATATATATATATATATATAACATAATTTATGTAAGAACTTACCTGATAAATTCATTTCTTTCATATTGGCAAGAGTCCATGAGCTAGTGACATATAGGATATACAATCCTACCAGGAGGGGCAAAGTTTCCCAAACCTCAAAATGCCTATAAATACACCCCTCACCATACCCACAATTCAGTTTAATGAATAGCCAAGCAATGGGTGATAAAGAAAGGAGTAGAAAGCATCAACAAAGGAAATTTGGAAATAATTGTGCTTTTTACAAAAAATCATAACCACCATAAAAAGGGTGGGCCTCATGGACTCTAGCCAATATGAAAGAAATTAATTTATCAGGTAAGTTCTTACATAAATTATGTTTTCTTTCATGTAATTGGCAAGAGTCCATGAGCTACTGACATATGGGATATCAATACCCAAGATGTGGAGTCTTCCACTCAAGAGTCACTAGAGAGGGAGGGAATAAAAATAGAAACAGCCATATTCCGCTGAAAAAATTAATCCACAACCCAAAACAAAAATAAGTTTATTTCATCTTTGAAAGAAAAAAACTTAAATAAAAAACAGAAGAATCAAACTGAAACAGCTGCTTGAAGAACATTTCTACCAAAAACTGCTTCCGAAGAAGCAAATACATCAAATCGGTAGAATTTAGTAAATGTATGCAAAGAGGACCAAGTCGCCGCTATGCAAATCTGATCAACTGAAGCTTCATTCTTAAAAGCCCACTAAGTGGAAACTGATCTAGTAGAATGAGCTGTAATTCTCTGAGGCGGGGCCTGATCCGACTCCAAATAAGCTTGATGAATCAAAAGTTTCAACCAAGAAGCCAAGGAACTAGCAGAAGCCTTCTGACCTTTCCTAGGACCAGAAAATAAAACAAATAGACTGGAAGTCTTCCTGAAATCTTTAGTAGCTTCCACATAATATTTCAAAGCTCTTACCACATCCAAAGAATGTAAGGATCTCTCCAAAGAATTCTTAGGATTAGGACATAAGGAAGGGACAACAATTTCTCTACTAATGTTGTTAGAATTCACAACCTTAGGTAAAAATTGAAAAGAAGTCCGCAAAACTGCCTTATCCTGATGAAAAATCAGAAAAGGAGACTCACAAGAAAGAGCAGATAGCTCACAAACTCTTCTAGCAGAAGAGATATCCAAAAGGAACAACACTTTCCAAGAGAGTAGTTTAATGTCCAAAGAATGCATAGGCTCAAATGGAGGAGCCTGTAACGCCTTCAGAACCAAATTAAGACTCCAAGGAGGAGAAATTGATTTAATGACAGGCTTAATACGAACTAAAGCCTGTACAAAACAGTGAATATCAGGAAGTATAGCAATCTTTCTGTGAAATAAAACAGAAAGAGCTGAGATTTGTCCTTTCAAGGAACTTGCAGACAAACCCTTATCCAAACCATCCTGAAGGAATTGTAAAATTCTAGGAATTCTAAAAGAATGCCAGGAGAATTTATGAGAAGAACACCATGAAATGTACGTCTTCCAAACTCTATAATAAATCTTTCTAGAGACAGATTTACGAGCTTGTAACATAGTATTAATAACTGAGTCAGAGAAACCTCTATGACTTAGAACTAAGCGTTCAATTTCCACACCTTCAAATTTAATGATTTGAGATCCTGATGGAAAAACGGACCTTGAGATAGTAGGTCCGGCTGTAACGGAAGTGGCCAAGGCGGGCAACTGGACATCCGCACCAGATCCGCATACCAAAACCTGTGTGGCCATGCTGGAGCCACCAGCAACACAAAATACTGTTCCATGATGATTTTGGAGATCACTCTTGGAAGGAGAACTAGAGGCGGGAAGATGTAAGCAGGATGATAACACCAAGGAAGTGTCAGTGCATCCCCTGCTTCCGCCTGAACATCCCTGGACCTGGACAGGTATCTGGGAAGTTTCTTGTTTAGATGAGAGGCCATGAGATCTATCTCTGGAAGACCCCACATCTGAACAATCTGAGAAACAATCTGAGAAAACACATCTGGATGGAGAGACCACTCCCCTGGATGTAAAATCTGGCGGTTGAGATAATCCGCCTCTCAATTGTCTACACCTGGGATATGCACCGCAGAGATTAGACAGGAGCTGGATTCCGCCCAAGCAAGTATCCAAGATACTTCTTTCATAGCTTGGGGACTGTGAGTCCCACCCTGATGATTGACATAAGCCACAGTTGTGATATCGTCTGTCTGAAAAAATATGAATGGTTCTCTCTTTAGCAGAGGCCAAAACTGAAGAGCCCTGATAATTGCACGGAGTTCTAAAATATTTATTGGTAATCTCGCCTCTTGAGATTTCCAAACCCCTTGTGCTGTCAGAGATTCCCAAACAGCTCCCCAACCTGAAAGACTCACATCTGTTGAGATCACAGTCCAGGTTGGCCGAACAAAAGAGGCCCCTTGAACCAAACGATGGTGATCTATCCACCATGTCAGAAAGGGTCGTACATTGGGATTCAAGGATATTAATTGTGATATCTTTGTATAATCCCTGCACCATTGATTCAACATGCAAAGCTGCAGTCATGAGACCTAAAACTTCCATGCACATAGCCACTGAAGGGAATGACTGAGACTGAAGGTGCTGGCATGCTGCGAACAATTTTAAACGTCTCTTGTCTGTCAGAGACAGAGTCATGGACACTGAATCTATCTGGAAACCTAAAAAGTTGACCCTTGTCTGAGGAATCAAGAAACTTTTTGGTAAATTGATCCTCCAACCATGTTTCCAAAGAAACAACACTAGTTGATTTGTGTGAGATTCTGCAGTATGTAAAGACTGAGCTAGTACCGAGATATTGTCCAAATAAGGAAACACCGCAATACCCTGTTCTCTGATTACAGATAGTAGGGCACCCAGAACCTTTGAAAAGATTCTTGGAGCTGTTGCTAGGCCAAATGGAAGAGCAACAAATTGGTAATGCTTGTCTAGAAAGGAGAATCTCAGAAACTGATAGTGTTCTGGATGAATCGGAATATGAAGGCATGCATCCTACAAGTCTATTGTGGACATATAATGTCCTTGCTGAACAAAAGGCAGAATAGTCCTTATAGTCACCATCTTGAAAGTTGGTACTCTTACATAACGATTCAAAATTTTCAAATCCAGAACTGGTCTGAACAAATTTTCTTTCTTTGGTACAATGAATATGTTTGAATAAAACCCCAAACCTTGTTCCTGAGGAGGAACTGGCATGATTATCCCTGAAGACTCCAGGTCTGAAACACACTTCAGAAAAGCCTGAGCTTTTACTGGATTTACAGGGATGCGTAAGAGAAAAATCTTCTCACAGAAGGTCTTACTTTGAATCCTATTCGATACCCTTGAGAGACAATGCTCTAAATCCAATGATTTTGGACAGATTTTATCCAAAAATCCTTGAAAAACCTTAATCTGCCCCCTACCAGCTGAGCTGGAATGAGGGCCGCACCTTCATGCGGACTTAGGGGCAGACTTTGGTTTCCTAAATGGCTTGGATTTATTCCAATTTGAGGAAGGCTTCCAACTGGAAGCAGATTCCTTGGGAGGAGGATTGAGTTTTTGTTCCTTTTTCTGACGAAAGGAACGAGAACGGTTAGAAGCCTTAGATTTACCCTTAGGTTTTTTATCCTGAGGCAAAAAAACTCCTTTTCCTCCAGTGATAGTTGAAATAATAGAATCCAACTGAGAAACAAATAAATTATTCAACCCAATAATGAAAAATAAGCAGCAACGGATAGAGTAAAATAAAACTTAGCATGTATTAATGCAAATAGATAAAACAGTCCATGGAGGGACAAAGGTACAACAGGAAAACACAGTATACGCGTTTCGGCTGTACGCCGTAATCACTACTGCTGAATAAAAGTTACATGCATACTCACTTAAAAAGGGTGCGCTTAGCCCTAATTGGTTAAGAGCTCAAATAAGGAAACACCTTAAATGACATAACAATAGTACCTCTGTTCAACTAACAATATATATATATGTTAAAGTTAAATGTATTATAATAGTATATACACACAATATATTCTATGTTACACATCAATACCAGCAATACTATAAAAACCTAATGGCAACAGCATTGCTTATAATATAATTACAGAACAGTTGCAAACGCCAATAAAATATAGTTTATGTTTTTTACACATGTTGAGATGTAATAACATGGGAGCAATTTACGTAGGGGTCAGCCACAAATCAGGATATGCTCAAAAATGTCAAAGTACCACTAACAAGAAATAAATCTGTGATACAAAATAATATGAATAAACCAGGATAGATAGAACTAAGCTAAACAAAATAAACTAAGATTAGAAAAATATGATGATGATGATGATAAATATAATAAAGTAGAACAAAAAAACAAAAACAAAAAACAAGCACTGACCTAGCTATAAAAGTGTGTATTATATGAATGAATTACTCCCAGTAATTAATTAGATCATACTCAGCATTGAGTCCAAGAGGGACCTTGGTGGAAAGTTTAAATATCCAAAGCATCCCACGTTTTTCAAGTAATCTCTGTCTATCTCCGCCCCTTTTAGGATGTGGTATGTAGTCAATGGCTTGCCATTTAAAAGAAAAAGCCTCTTTGTTATGTTTAATACAAAAATGTTGGACTATGGGTGAAGATGATTTCCCCACTCTAATCGTAGACAGGTGCTCCCTGATCCGGGATCTTATGTCCCTTCTCTTCTGTATTAAGTGCTTTGGGCAGCACTGCTGGATTGAGGGGTTGAGTTTTTGGGAAGTTACTACATAAACCATGGAGGACACACAATTTTACTCATTAATACCAGCTATATCTAGAGAAGAACCCTCTACAGAACTTGCCAAAATATTTTCTACCAGTAAATCTGACTACGCATTAACAGACTTGTTCCAGGAAATGGACAAACTTTGTACCAAAGAAACTAGACTACAGTGGGACATATGGACACTGGGGAAATATTTAGATATGAAAATGATACCCAGAGGCCTTAGAATTTCAAAATATCCCACCTTTGAAACAGAGGATACTGAATTTGTAGATAATTGGAACACTATACTTGATGAATGTTTGGTCAGATTAATGATTTTGTTGGTGTCCTATAAAAACAAATTGTTAAATGATATCAGAGATAACATTAACACAATTCAAATAGAGTTGAATACACGCAAATATGAAATTGATTACCCCAGATTTGATGAGGTTTTAAGAAAATCTGTGGCAAATGTTAAAACAACAGTTATGAATACCAAGCATGTTAAATACCTGCATGACAAAGCTGATTATGACACCAACACTATTCATGTATGGAATAAGACACACAGATTTAACACTTGCAGACAACATAATAGAAATAGGAATAGGGGTAGGTCACGCAATAGGAACAATAGATCCAATAGTAGTCAGCGGGTTACATTCTCAGGCAGTGATGCTGAATCGGGTGAGGACAAATATGTTTCAGACACTGACACCTGCAATGAAACAAGACCAGGTATCCTGAAAAACACTGTTGTACAGGGGGTACAAGTACATAGTGGTGCAGCAACACATTCTGTGAGATCAAAGGATAAAAACAAAAACAAATACAATCCGACACCCAACAACATCACAGATATAACTGAGTCACACATCACAAATCCACATTGTAGCAATACCCAATTAGAACAGGTTTTTCCAATTGCCCCAATGAACCCCAAGGGAGGAGGGAACACTCAAAATGCTCAGAATCATTACCCACTCAGGGTAACGAAGGGAACCAACAAGTATGCACCTTCAGTGTAATCAATTTGTCTAACACACTACTAAGTGATTCACAAATTAAACTTTAAGTCTTGGCTTAGGTTTTCTGCCTTCAACTGGCTTTGATTTGTTTAAAACCATGTTGGATGTAAATCGTTTAGTTCGCAA
Organism: Bombina bombina; assembly: GCF_027579735.1. Lineage (NCBI taxonomy): Eukaryota > Metazoa > Chordata > Amphibia > Anura > Bombinatoridae > Bombina > Bombina bombina. Next base: position 1,560,311,511 of record NC_069499.1, on the reverse strand, counting down.
CATTACACTGAAAAAAACATTTTTCCAACTGCAATCAGGATGCCATACCCGTCTCTGTGGGAGATCCTGGCCTAAACATAACGAGAGTTAATTTGAACAATGATCTTTCATTCTCTGAAACCTGTGATGTAATTACTCTGGATGTAATGGCCAGGGATAATCTAACAGACATGGGAGCACAATGTGTGGACAAATTTGTAGGCTACAAAAAGGCATCCACGTTTTATCCTGTCCACAGCAGAGGCCCCCTTATAGAAAAATTTTATAATAGGGTAGAAAAGGATCTAAAAGATCTAGCCCTCCACAAAGAGAAACTTCCTGATAATCTGTCTAGATTAGAAAGGAAGGCTTTGAAGGATCTACAGGAAAATGATCAGATTGTGATCCGAAATGCAGATAAGGGGGGCTCTGTTGTGGTTATGGATACCGTGGATTACAAAAACTAAGCACTACGCCAACTAAACGACTCTACACAGTATACAATTCTTTCCACTAATCCCACTAAACGTTTTCAGGTTGAACTTATGCACCTTCTGGACAATGGGATGGAGTGAGGTTTTCTTGACAGAAATACCCTTGATTACTTGTATGTCGAGTTTCCAGTAACTCCAGTGTTCCACCATCTCCTAAAGGTGCATAAGTCCCTGATTAATGTTGTTGGCAGTCCAATTGTTAGTGGGATCGGATCTCTTTTCGAGCACACATCAGAGTGGCTGGATGCCATTCTATGTCCATTGGTTCAGGCTTTACCAAGCTTTCTACAGGACACTAAGCATGTCCTGAGAGTGATGGACGATTTGATATGGGATTCCACTAACAGCTGGATGACAATCGATGTCACAGCTTTATACTCTTCCATACCCCATGAATATGGCCTTGAGGCTCTTGATTTCATCTTGACACATTATTCCAACCTAGATTCTGGTTTCAAAAAGTATGTAATTGAAGTGACAGAATTCCTCTTAAGTCACAATTATTTTGAGTTTGAGGGGGTTTTCTATCTTCAGAGATGTGGGACAGCAATGGGGGCAAAATTTGCCCCCTCCTATGCCAACCTGTATATGGGTTGGTGGGAGCTGTCCAACATCTATGGGGATTGGAACCCCTTCAGACTCAATATCAGTTACTACGGTTGATTTATTGCCAAAAGGCGTAATCACACAATATTTCATATGTGAGTTTAGCACCATGATGGCCAGATGTGGGAGCATCATGGGTATAATGAAGCATGAGACCTCGGAACTGGGTAGGTACCACCCATTGTTGGATACCTGCTTTGGAGGTTCTACTTAACAAACCATCCTGTAACATGAACTGTGATTTGGATTTCATTAAGATTCTAAGATATTCCTTACCAATACAATTGTCTTTTGAGATGGGGTTGTTTTCAGGGTCTTCTATATGTTTATAGAAAATACATATAATGGGGTCTTCTCTTTGAATAGTGATCAGATCATCACTAGGAGAATACTGACTCCATTGTACCAGGTTAGACTCATCCTGTTGTTTAGCCTGATTTCTGGCAATGACCTCTATCTGAATTGCACCCATTAAGTGGTCAATATTAAGCAGCTCTCCAGTTATGGCTCCTTGTTTTGCTAATGAATCTGCAAGATCATTGCCTTCCTTATCAGGACCTTGAATTCTGGAATGACCCCTGGTCTTTTTCCAGTGCATGGTTAAACTATTGGACACCACTAGCTTATCAATTTCACAGAACAACTTGCCATGTTTGACTGGTTTGTTGTTAGTTTTCTGCATGCCATTTCTTTTCCAAGCTGGCAGGTATTCAACAAAACTGTCACGCACATAATTTGAGTCAGTAATGATCACACATTCATGAATACCTTGTTCAATAGCCATTCCAATGGTTTTTAGAACAGCAGTGAGTTCTGAAACTTGACTGGATCTTGGTCCAATGTTGAAACCTACAGAAATATTTGGGAATCCATTTGCCCAAGTTATACCAATGCCAGCGACCAATCTGCATTCATTTTCTATAGTGGCATGGTAAGAACAACCATCAACATATACCCACGGTAATGTTTGACACTGGTCCTCATTATATATTTTATATGGGGAAAGCAATTGTTCCTCCAGGAAATCATCTTCTAATTAATCTTCCCCATGATTCTTAGCAGTACAGTCATGGAGCTCAGCAAGTCCCTGTGCGACTGGATTCCTTTTGTTTTGTTTATAGTGAATTGAAGGCCAGACTTGTAAGGAGAGAGTCCAAACTGTTATGCGGCTATTGGACAGGTTCCCATTTCTTATTCTCTCACTTTGCAGCTATATCAAAGGCTGGAGGGCCGTTTCTACAATAATTTTCTCGCCCTGTATATAGCTGAGGAAATTTTGTAGAGCCCATACAGTAGATAAGAGGGCTTTTTCGCAATCACTAAATTTTATTTCTACTGGGGATAGAGTTTTGCTCGCATAAGCAATGACTTTGCTTAAATGATCATGCTTTTGGTATAAGACAGCACTCATGCTTATATCTGTGTAACCTGTTTCTAGGAAGAAAGTTTTCCACCTTCAGGGTAAGCTAAGCAAGGTGCTTGAGTGAGATTTCTTTTCAGCTCTTTTATGGCTGTCTCTTGAGTCTCACTCCAGTGCCATTTCACATCCTTCTTTAGAAGAAGTAGTAGTGGTTTAGCTAATTCTGCATAATTATCAATGAATTTGCGAGAATAATTTGTCATACCCAGGAATGATCTTAATTCCTTTACGTTAGTTAGGTTCTTAGAATTTATTATAGCTTCCACCTTTTTCTTCTGAGGATTTAACCCTTCAGAGGTAACTTCATGTCCCAAGAAGTTCACACGGTTACGGCACCATTGGGCTTTTTGTAGGGATAGCTTGACACCTGCCATTTTAAGTTGGCTGAGGACATGTTTAAGCTCTGTAATGCGTCTTTCAAAGTCTGTGCTTTTGATTAACACATCATCAACATAAGATAAGGTCCCCCTTTCCAGTGCATCAGACATAGCCTTATGCATGAATACAGCAAATTCATGTCATGAATTTATGTATCCAAACGGAAGTCTTTGGAATGCATACTGGACCTTTTGGAAGGAGAATGCAAGCTTATACTGGTCTTCCTCATGTACCTTTATGGTCCAGTATCCCTGCGCACAATCAATGGCAGTGAATATTTTAGATCCCTGCATCTGCGCTAGGCACTGGTCAATGTATGGTACAGGCCAGTCAGACATATATACTCGCTTGTTCAGCTGTCTTAAGTCAGCACACAAATGCCATTGTTCATTGAGTTTAAGAATACCTAGAATAGGATTATTATAAGAGCTATACACCTGTCTGATGATACCCCTTTCTTCTAAGTTCCTTATGATTTCTGCAAGAGCATCATAGGAGGCTAAAGGGAGTCTGTATTGTTTAACAAATAGAGGTGGTGCATTGGGATCGGTTTGGATTCTTGCAATGTGCATGTCTGTAGTCCCACAGTCATAAGAATCCCTAGCAAAAATGTCCTGGTATTCCATCAGGAGTTCTCCTAGCTGTTGGCATTCTCCATCATTGGAACAGCCATTAGCTAAGGAGATTTGCTCTTTGACTATTTGCTGAAATCCTGGAAAGATTTCAGGCTGTCGTATCTCATAGGCTTCTTCTAACCTAGAGGTGAGATCCCCTTGATTGTAATTTACCTTGCCCCCATGATTCTAGGTATTGGGGTATTCTTGCTCTTTGATTGGCTGATCAAATACTTGGGAAGTCTCTTCAATTTTACAGATGCCTTCCTCTGAGCTAAAGGGATAAATAGTCTGAATTGTAAACAATCCCTCCGGTATAGATGCAGAGGATTGTTCTATTAACTGTTCTTCATTTAAAGGGACACTGAACCCAATTTTTTTTTTCTTTCGTGATTCAGATAGAGCATGCAATTTTAAGCAACTTTCTAATTTACTCCTATTATCATTTTTTCTTCGTTCTCTAGATATCTTTATTTGAAAAAGAATGCATCTAAGCTTTTTTATGTTGGTTCAGTACTCTGGACAGCACTTTTTTATTGGTGGATTCATTTATCCACCAATCAGCAAGAACAACCCTGGTTGTTCACCAAAAAGGGGCCGGCATTTAAACTTACATTCTTGCATTTCAAATAAAGATACCAAGAGAATGAAGAAAATTTGATAATAGGAGTAAATTAGAAAGTTGCTTAAAATGTCATGCTCTATCTGAATCACGAAATAAAAATTTCGGTTCAGTGTACCGTTAGGTATCCTTCAGGTATTAGCCCAATTATATTATTCTGGAATCCAAAAGTGTAATAACTGGACTTGTAATATTTGCTATCTTTCTAGGCAAAATTTTAAAAGTATTACCATCAGAGCCACTTAAAGGAGTCTGATCATCTATTAGTAGGATAGTGATTTCAGGTATAGAGTCATTCCTGAAATGAATCTCCACAGGATCTGGCTTCTCTTCCACCACGTGACAGTTATGTCGGGTGTGAGACATGCTGGACCGCTCATAATTAATAGGACTTTTTACTTGTGACCAAATTACATTATTTATGCAATCAATTTGGTGCTTAATCGCTTCAGGAGATCAATAACAATGATTAAACAATCAGTTGGCAGATCCACTATAATGACAGGGTGTCTTATGACCCTGTTCTCCAGCTTTAGCTTTAACCATGCCGTACCCCAAACTTTGAGGGAATCACCCCCAACACCTATTAGTGAAATTCAAATTCCCTTAGCTTAGGTTTATGGGATATTAGCTCATCTAGATGTGTATAGTACCTGTGGGATAGAATAGTTGCCTAAGATCCAGTATCAATTAATCCCCTGATAGGGTTAGTAACAGAATCCTGGATCTCAGTTGATACATAATATCTCCCTGCAATTTCTACCATTTCACACATAAAGTTATCATGTTTAAACATTGGTGGATTTTTCCAAGGTTTACTTGGATTCATTACATCACCTAACGCGGCACAATCCTTATCGAACTCCTCCTCTGTAATAGGGACAACAGGTTTCCTGTATACTGCACTGCAGTTAGGGGATACTCCCTCCTGTATGGATTGTTCTGCACGTTCATCTGTGGGAATAATGCTTAGGGACAACTGAAAAATAGAAAAGTAATTTATACTTCCAGACTGGGGACACCTGTCATGACATGCAGGTCTTTCGTTGCTGAGCTGTAGGGAGAGAATTTGATTAGTATCATTTTTAACATTCATTATCTCATTTGGTGTTTCTCTCCCCTCAGATAATATCTGAGTATTTATGACTGTGCCTGTGTCCCACTGATGACCACTGGCTGTACCCCTAAAAAATTACTATTCGGTTGCTGAGCTGTAAACACTTGACTCATATTAGCAAATTGTTCGCTCAACCGATTTAGCTGGGTACTAAGCTGATCTACTTGATTGGTAATATGGAAAGATATACTAAATGCCTGCTAGAGAACAGACCTCTGGCTCTGATGGGTTGACACCTAGTAGTCAACTAACAAAGTGGCAAGAAATCAGAAATATATCAAAGCGCTACCCTTTTGGAGGCTGGGTCTATATGAGGCTATGTATAAAGCGCCACAAATTACAAAAGCATCAATTAATAACAATATCAATTTATTCGACAGATATAATAACAACAAGTAGATAGTTAAAATAACAAGTAAATAATGTCATGGATCCATGTATTTAACAATTTAAATAAACTTAAAACAACAGTGTTGTAATGAGTTAAAAACAAATATTTAAAATCGAATACTTAAAATCAAATGCTTTGATAAATAAAGGTGGTTAAAAGATGGTATTGGTCACAATATACAATAAAATTGACTGCTAGACAAATATGACTTGTCAGATGGTGTATGAATGATTGTGAATACAATAATAGGTAGTGAAAGCTAGTGAGTGTTATGTAGAGTGTTTATAGGAGGGGTATTTCTTATAAACAATCACAACTGATAATGTTTCTGGCTCACACCGTAAGCTTTTGGCTTACACCAAAGGCCTTGACTATGTGTTTAATAACGGTAATTGGAGGTTGATGGAGTTTCAATAAGGGACGCAAACTATCACAACTAATGTAACAACTAATATACGGTTTGGCTCACACCATGAGCTTAAACTATGTGTTTATTAATGTAAAGAATGGGACACCAATTAGCTGCGGTGTAGGCAAATAATGGTTAACAAAGAGCTGGCTAGTAACTAATACAGGTTTTCAGTGAGCGTGGGGTGATGGACAGTGAGCGAGGTGAATTAAAACACACACGGTTGTTTGGTGGTCTTGCCCAGTAATCCAGCCATTATGGAAAAAAAATATATACGCTTCTCAAATCACTCCGCTTCACCCCCCCATTCACCCCTGAAGTAGCCCTCTTACACATGCAGATGCCCAATCTCACCCCTTCCGGAGAAGCCCTCACAATTTATGTCCTCATGGCCACAAAACTAGCCCTAGCGAGGGCTTGGAAAAAGGACAAACCCCCGGCCCTCTCCCAGGTAATCTCCACTGTACACTATATTGGTCAAATGGAGCAATACTCATACAAAGTACTTGATAAGACTGACTCTTTCCATGAAATCTGGTTCCCATGGCTTACAAAATTCCCAAATTGGTCATCAAACCTCTAGACCCCACCTCAGAACCCCTCCCCACCCCCTCTCTCCTTTTTCCCTCCTTCCCCCTCCCCCCCTTTTTTTTCTCCTCCTTCACGTCCCCTCACCCCTATCGCGCTCACTTCTCATGAACCTTGCCGCTCTATAATCTAACAAAATAGGAGCACTAATTTTATTATATTCCAAACCACAGACACAGTAACCAAACGCATACCCACTATAGATCACTTTCAGAAAAGAGACCCTATTTATGCCTATGTTTGATCTCATTCTTGTTTTTATTTTTCATTGTCTATACACGTATATGCAAATGACTGGTTTATACAATATTCAAATATGTGTTCCAGCTATACGTATTTATGACCTCAGTATTTTGTACTTTAAGGCACTGTTGTTACATATAATTTTGTCTCAATAAAAAAATTTTGTTTGAAAAAAAAAAAAAAAAAACGGTTGGAACAATCTGGTGTGCTAACACTGTTGTGAATTACAATGACGCAGTGTAGTTGAAAAAAAGCTTGCTTAAAACTTCAAACAAACAATGATTTTAACTCAAAAGTGCAAAAAAAATCAAAAAAGCAAAGAAATGCAAAAAATGAGAAAAAATCATAAGATCCAAAGGTGAGGGTAACTTAAAAATAAATACAGAAGTACATAGGATCCCAAACGTCAGTACTAAGTGTCAATGGCAGCTCCCATATTCAGTGTGTAAGTGTTTTCTAATCTTCTTAGATGAAAAGTTAGTGTTTAATTTCAACGTTGGTTCAGGAATAGTCCTTCTGCCAAAGAAAAATAAATAATGGTGTAGATTGTTTTCAAAAGTGGTAAATATCAGAATAATCCTTACCAGTCAACGCGTTTCGGTCTCACAGTGACCTTTATCAAGACTGGTTTTAAATTTTGAAATGTGGTCTTAAATACCCTGCTAGTTGTTAGCAGCTGTATCGTTATACCAGAAGTAGTTGCTGAATGTTTCCGGTTTCTTTTGGGGGAATAAGTAACTGGTAAAAATGATAAACATAATATTGTTTCTAAAACTTTTTGTGTGATATAAAATATCCTTTTTAAATTTTACACTTACTTCTGATGGTTTTCTTACGAAGTGTAATAAGAACGGTCATTTTCATTATACCGATTTCTTTTCACTCCCATTGGCTCTGTGTTCTCACAGGCTTGATCCATTACATGTCTTTGATTGGCTAAAGCGGAGGTGTGTAATGAATAAACTATCTAATTGGGTAACAGAGTGTGCAATGTTATTTGGCAGGCTTCAATCAACTGTTAGCATGTCTAACAAGAAGACATATAATCTGTTATAGCAAACGGCAGGAGGATGACAGATATAAATAGTTAGCTTTGCGTTGTTTATACATACAGACAGACCCAACCTTTTTAGTCAATTACTTTTGACGTGACTACATCAATATTTATCTTTTGTAAACAATATGAATAATATCTTTATTTTGACGGTTTTCTTATATTTTAGCTGCGGTAATTCAGGTATTGTCTGAAATATATTTCTGATTTATGTGCCAACAAAAAGAAATAAATAAAATATGTTGTATAAATTTTTTTTTATTTTTTTTTAATCTTCGCAATTAAATCTTTTTCAATTGTTTTACTGAAAATTGTATTTCATGGTTAGAGAGATTTTGTGAAAACGGTTCAGATTGGACTAGAAAAAGAGTCTTAATGTTTCGCCATATTTTCAAAAGTTTTATCTCCTTAGTATTGATTATTTTGAAAAGTTTTCTTTATGAATGTCGGTATACAATTTTCCCTTTCGTTATTCTTGTGCTGAGAGTCTTTAGTGTAAACTTCAATAGCATCTGCTATTTTTCTTATTACAAAAAGGAACAATAATAAATAATTTCTAGTCTAGAGAACTCAGTTTTAAAGGACTAAATTAAAATTTTAGATCAGCAGGAAGTGGTCTTACATATATAACTATAATTTACTAGCTTTTGATGCTCATATTTAAAATGTCAGAATTTACCTTCGGTATATTAGTCATTAATCACATACATACTCCTTATATTCGTAATGGTTTCTAGGTAAAGCGACCATCTGTGGATTTATAGCCTTACCTGTGGGTACTTATATTCTATTTAAGTGTGGATATTAGGAGACTTAGGGAATCTAACTTAGTTGTTTTAGTACTCATTTTCTTATTTAACAATGATCTGAGATGTTTTTAATAAGGAACAGTAATAACTTAACTTATTGGGTATTAGTTATTACATACATAACAGGTCAGCTGGCTGTAAATGCCTATATAGAAAATATATATAAAAATATATAAAGAGATAGAGAGACAAATGTAATAGTGTGCAGTTCATTTCTAGATCTTGAAGACCAATATAGGCTAAGAAGGAAATACCTTCAAGTCAGGATGGAAATACCCTCAAGTTAGGATATGTATAGTTAAACATATCTTTACATTGTTCTTCAGTTATTGCATATGTGTCCCAACTTTACAGGGACATTCCTTGAATTAAATCCATTAATTGTCTGAAGAATCTTTATAAAGAGGGAGAGAGAGACAAATATAGTTGTGTGTGGTTATATTCCTATTCTTAGATCGTAGAAGACCACTTTAGGCTAAGACGGAAATTAGGGATTAGTAGGGTTAAACATATCCTTCAATGTTCCTCAAATAGTCTATGGTCTTTATTTAGTCGAGGTTTAGAAGGTGAGACAGATCTTCTTTATTGTTTAGTCCTCTAGGGTGCAGGCAATCTAAATGGAAAATCCATTTTGATTCTTCCGTTAATTACTTTTTCTCGTGGTTACCTCCTCTCCAATTTCTAGTAACCTTTTGGATCCCCATATATTTTAATGTTCTGATATTTCCTTGATGCTTATCGGAAAAATGTTTGTATAGGGGAGTATCCTTGTTGAGTTTTTTAATGAGTAGGAGATGCTCTCGTATTCTGTCCCTTAGTGGCCTGGACATCTGTCCAACATATTGGAGACCACAGGGACATTGGAGTAGGTAGACTACGTTTTTGTCTTGGCAACGGATCAAGTCTTTGATTTTATATTTCTTTTTGGTGTTAAAAGAGAGGAATTTGGCAGTTTTTTCTCCGCATTTACACGTTTTGCATGTATGGCAGGGAAAAAATCCTTTCACCTGTTTCCAAAATACATCATTTATTTCTAGAGGCTTCTTCCTCTGTGTGCTAGGCGCCAATTGGTTTTTCAGATTGTTAGTTTTTCTGTATACGAATTTGGGTTTCTGTGGTAGTTTTTCCCCAAGTATATCATCGTCTTTGAGTATGTTCCAATGTTTAGGAAAAATATTTTCTATAATTTTGCTGTTCTCACTGTATTCTGTTATCAGAGGAACATTAAGGATATCCTTATCTTAATTTATTTTGTTTTTTTCTTTGTAGTTGGTCAAGTCTTTCCTTTCTACTTTACTTACTTCCTCTATTTTTTGGTCTAGCAGTTCTTCTTCATAGCCTCTCTCTAGAAATTTTGCCTTGATCACTTGTGCCTGTTCTTCCCACTTTAAAGGGCTAGAACAATTTTTCCTCATTCGTAAAAGTTGTCCTTTCGGAATGTTGTTTTTCCACTTTATGTGGTGGCAACTTGTTTTGTGGACATAGTTATTGCTGTCCACCTTTTTGAAATGAGTTATGTCTCTATTTTTCCTTCTTTCACCTCTATGTTCAAATCCAGGTATGTAAGTGATGTATGGCTCCATTCATATGTGAATTTCAGGTTGGCAACGTTTTTGTTCATAATACTGATGGTGTATTCCAGATCCTCTTGTGACCCTTTCCAGACCATGATTATGTCATCTATATAGCGGCGATAGAGGACCAGGTCCGCGCTAGCTGGGCAAGAGTCCCAGAAGATTTCTTCCCACTTGCCCATGTATACTTTCGCATAACTTGGCACGAACCTGGTCCCCATCGCTGTACCACAGACTTGTCGGTAAAATTTTCTGTCATCACAAAAATAATTGTTATTTAAGATGTAATGGATGCTGTCCAAGATGAAGTCACATTGTTTGGATGGAATTTCTGTGTCTTTCTCTAAATAGAACTTCACTGCCTCTAATCCTTCTTTATGAGGTATACTTGTGTACAAGGCCGTTACGTCACATGTCACTAGAATATAATTTTTCTCCCATACTAGGTTTTCCAGAAGATTTAGTATCTGGGTTGAGTCTCTCAGATAGGAAGGACGTTGTTTCACATGTTTCTGTAAATGTCTGTCCATGTATTCGGACACATTGCTACTCAAAGACCCTATCCCCGATATTATTGGTCTTCATGGGGGATTATTGAGACATTTGTGGATCTTTGGAAGATGGTAAATAATTGGAGCCCTTGGGTAGTGTACGTTGATATAGTTATACTCTTTGTCATTCAGTATATCATCTTCTTTAGCTGCCTTCAATAAATCCATCAATTTTCCTTTGTAAATATTGACCGGGTTATCTTTCAGTCTTTGGTAAGTTTTATCATCACTGAGAATGCGTTCTGTTTCAGCTCTGTAGTCTGATTTGTTCATCACCACAATCCCTCCACCTTTATCGGCAGGCTTGATGATAAGATTTTGATTATGTTCTAGTTTTTTGATGGTCTGCAGTTGTTTCCCAGATAAATTTTGTCTTTTCATATTTAACTTCTTAAGATTTATGTCTCGTATTTCCCTGCACACTATTGTCTCAAAGGTTTCTATTGCAGTGCCTTTATGGGTTATGGGATAGAAAGTTGACTTCGGCTTAAAAAACAATTGGCGCCGAGCACACAGAGGAAGAAGCCTCTAGAAATAAAAGATGCATTTGGGAAAAAGGTGAAAGGATTTTTTTCCCTGTCATACATGCAAAACGTGTAAATGCGGAGAAAAAACTGCTGAATTCCACTCTTATAACACCAAAAAGAAATATAAAATCAAAGACTTGATCCGTTGCCAAGACAAAAATGTAGTCTACCTACTCCAATGTCCCTGTGGTCTCCAATATGTTGGACAGACGTCCAGGCCACTAAGGGACAGAATACGAGAGCATCTCCTACTCATTGAAAAACTCAACAAGGATACTCCCCTATACAAACATTTTTCCGATAAGCATCAAGGAAATATCAGAACATTAAAATATATGGGGATCCAAAAGGTTACTAGAAATTGGAGAGGAGGTAACCACGAGAAAAAGTTATTAACGGAAGAATCAAAATGGATTTTCCATTTAGATTGCCTGCACCCTAGAGGACTAAACAATAAAGAAGATCTGTCTCACCTTCTAAACCTCGACTAAATAAAGACCATGGACTATTTGAGGAACATTGAAGGATAGGTTCAGAATAGGTTGGGAAACCACAAGATAAATCAGCTATTTCAAAGGCCAAAATAGGGGTAAAGGGGCTACTTGTAAACAATTTACTACACCCCAGCAGGTAAAATGGATCATTTGCAACAATTTAAATGGGAGAACATTTTTGTGTGAACTGTCCCTTTAACGCCTGTTATATTTTATGCTTAAAAGAAAAAAAAAATAAGTCTAAATTTGTCAACACCTCTGGTTCACTTATCCACACACCAAATAAATAATTGAATACTGAAACATTATTCCTAAAACTTATACCAGAGGAAGGAGCGTGTCTTAAAATTTATGTAACTGCACAACATAAATTGAAAGCAAACAAAATCGGGGGTCTTACTAATTTTTGTATGATTTCTGATGGTATGTTTTTAGGTTTCCTCAGCCTCTTGTATTTGCCTTTTGCCTTGTGTAGGGCATGTATCTGGTCTGTCTTATTTGGGCATATAGTTGGTTGCAGGGGACATGCCTCTGATCTTTTGCTAATGTTTCAGTTTTCCTTTGGCTGCTTGTTTTTTTTTCAGCATGAGTGTCTATAAAGCATGAAAAAAATGTATTTTATTGTTTATGATATTTAGCTACTTGGATGAAGAAAGTCCAGATACCATAACTTACCTCTAATATATATATCTTCAGGGACATAATAGTTTAAAAAGTATACAGCATGCATTTAGCATACTATAAACCAGGACAGAGATATTTGACTAGATTTTTTATATCATTTTATATATTAAAGTTACTGCCAATTTAACACACCAAATGTCAAACATATATATAAATATCCAAAAGAAACGTCTCTTCTCAAACTGTATCCACTGATTTATCTACAAAAATCCCCATAGACTTTAATGGTGATTAAATTATTAAATAGTTTTTTTTCTAAAGGATTGCGATCGAACGCATAGTTAAAGTACCGCTCAGGACCGGCAGAGCACTGCTATTCCAGAGGAAACTGCTGAGCAATAGTCACACTACTGGGACAGCTCCCGAATTGTACTTTAGCTACGTGTTTAACAATATTGAGGGGTTAAACACATAGATTTGCAGTAACACTAGTAATACCATGACTAACAAACTAAAGCATGACATTTTATCACTAAAACAGCCACTTATGGTAATAAAATACAGTTGTCTTTTTGCTGGGTGGTCATAGAGGGTGCCTCGTGGTTGCTAGTAGCAGAGGCATCTCCAGGTACTATACATATGAACAGTGCAAACACAAATTCTAAAGTAGGTCACTGATAACTGCTCATCCCAAATATCTACTAATGAAATAAAAAACATTCACCTCAGTGTCCATGGCTGCTTCAAAAAAAGTGTCAATAGTGATAATAGTGCAAGTGAGGATGTAATATATTACGGAGGTATAGGAATTGGGTTTTTATTTTGTCAGTTTTGTTATTTATTTGCACAGTATACATCAGCAATTAGACACCGCAAAACATATTGTCACAATATAAATCTAATATAAGTATTTAAATTGCTGGGGATGTTTAGCGAAATTGTATTCATTGCAGAGTATCCAATGGAAACATTCATTGAAGCCTACTTGAGTACGTCTACCTGGATTCCTTTACTATGACTGAAGAAAGGCCAGATGCAAATGAGCTCCTACCCTGACCTACATGTGTAGCATGTAGCAGGGTCAGTTAGACTGTAGGATGCACTCAGCCTCTTTAGGTGGTGAAAAAAAGCACAAAGTTAAGACCTAAATAAAAAGAAAAGTAGCCATTTGTATAATTCTAAATTAAACATTTTATGGAGAATATAATTTGAGTTGAAGGGACATTAAACCGCTCACTGGATACAACACAATGGCCACTACCCACCGTTCTATTGCTTTTGCTCTTCAGAGCTGTCCTCATATTTTAACCCTTTACAGGGGCCAGTTGGTGCATTTCTATACTGGGCGGCGCCATTTTGGAGCTGTGACAGAAGTGATGAACATTCATAGATCAGTGGTATTTCCGGCTTTTTCACAGCTGTATTTTGTGCTAGGGGTAGCACACACAATACAGAACATTTACATTATAGAACAAGAATAGATGACTGATAAAGGAGTGCAGTGACTGCTCTGTATCATGGTCTGTATCACGCACGCTTACCCACAGTGCACCTAAACTCTGCAGCCTGAGACACAGGGCTTGTATGTTAAACCATAATAGGCCTCTGCCAGTACAAATGTAGCTGACTGTGCATGTGCAATGCTCTGCAGATTCTAGAGTTCCATTGCAACAATGCTAAGCATTTGTGACTTGTGAGCAATGCTCTGCATATCTCATGGAGCTCACCATATGAGTTTCATTTTCTCAGATCCATTTAAATCTTTTTGTAATATTTTGCAGATACCTTAGGACTCACAGTGCAAAGATCTCTTTCTAAAAATATGAGGTTCTATAAGATTCCTTGAGACTGGAATTATTCCTTTTTTTTTGTTTTTTTAAGTACAAAAAAATAATTTCTCGACCAAACTATTACAGAAATGTCAGACAGTGCAGGAAAATTGACTGTATAATGTATTTATTTCCTTTTAGTGATATATTGTTTATGTGCTCAAACAGGCAGATTATAAACATTTCACATCATTTTGGGGATCAGATTTAGTAAAAGATTTTGACTACCAGCGAGAGCTGCAGCTTATGGTGTAGCAAAGAGAATGACAATTAAGGGTTAACTCTTCCTGTGCAATGCAGGCCTGGTGCCCAGTCTAAAGAGTTAATACTGTTCCCATGTTGGTCTGCGTGGCACACACAGTGCATGGCACACATAAGTCTCATGCTGCGTAGGAGCACCGAGAGGCCTGTCTGTCTATGGCACTGAATATTTATAGGGTGTGTGGGTGTCAGTTGATCTGCTCTCGCAGTGTGGATGTGACTACATTGCCTGCATGTCATCTGCTTTATGTCTGTTAATACATCTGCTATTAGTTCTTTTGTATGTCAAAAGTTAAACCCCTTGACCCCTCATAGCAAACACTTTGCAATCTCTGTCTCCTAGATGATATTACTTCACCACCAATATTATACTGATGTGGCCCCCAATATCATACTGACATGACATCCAATTTCATACTGACCTGACCCCCAATATCATACTTACCTGGCCCCCCCAGAACAGACATCTGTGTCTATTAGATCTTATTGACCTTAAAAATAATATCATACTGATGTCACCTCAATATCAAACTGATGTAACCCCGAATATCATACTGGTGTAACCCCCAATATCATACTGACCTAATCCCCAATATTATTCTGATGTGACCCCCAATATCTCTCAATATCATACTGACCTGACCTGCAACATCATTCTGAATCCCCTATATCATAATGACCTGAACCCCATATATCATACTCACCTGACCCGCAATATCATACTGACCTGACCTCCCCATATCATAATCACCTGAACCCAATATCATAATGACCTGACCCCCAATATCATACTCACTTGACTCCTATATGATACTGACCTGACTCGCAACATCATACTTAGATGACCCACTCAATCAGACATCTGTGTCTCCTAGATCAGACTCACCTGCCCCCCATAGATAAGACAATCTGTGCCTCTGAGATCAGATTAACCTGCCCCCCCATATAATACACTCTGTGCCTCCAAGATCAGACTCACATGCCCCCCTCTGATATCACACTCTGTGCCTCCGAGATCCGACTCACTTGCCCCCACACTCTGTCTGCCCCCCACATATAAGAAATTCTGTGCCTCCGATATCAGACTTCCTTGCCCACCTCAAATAAGACACTCTGTGCCTCCAAGAGCAGACTCACTTGCCCCCGCAGATAAGACACTCTGTGCCTCCCAGATCAGACTCACCTGCCCCCTTCAGATAAGACACTCTGTGCCTATGAGATCAGACTAACCTGCCCCCCTCAGATAAGAAACTCTTTCTGTGCCTCCCAGATCAGACTCACTTGCCCCCCCCCCTAAGATAAGCAGATAAGACAATCTATGCCTCCCAGGTTAGACTCACTTGCCCACCTGCAGAGAAGACACTCTGTGCCTTCCAGATCAGACTCACTTGCCCCCCCAGATAAGACACTCTGTGCCTCTGAGATCCGACTCACCTGCCCCCCCCCTCAGATAAGACACTCACTTGCCCCCCAGATAAGAAGATAAGACACTCTATGCCTCCCAGATCAGACTTACCTGCCCCCCTCAGATAAGACACTCTGTGCCTCTGAGATCAGACTCACTTGCCCCCCTCAGATAAGACACTCTGTGCCTTCCAGATCAGACTCACTTGCCCCCCCCCCAGATAAGATACTCTGTGCCTCCCAGATCAGACTCACTTGCCCCCTCAGATAAGACACTCTGTGCCTCTCAGTTTACACCCACCTGCCCCCCCCCCAGATAAGACACTCTGTGCCTCTGAGATCAGACTCACCTGCCCCCCTCAGATAAGACACTCTGTGCCTCCGAGATCAGACTCACCTGCCCCCCTCAGATATGGCACTCTGTGCATCCGAGATCAGACTCACCTGCCCCCCTCGGATAAGACACTCTGTGCCTCCGAGATCAGACTCACCTGCCCCCCTCAGATATGGCACTCTGTGCATTCGAGATCAGACTCACCTGCCCCCCTGAGATAAGACACTCTGTGCCTTCGAGATCAGACTCACCTGCCCCCCTCAGATAAGACACTCTGTGCCTCTCAGATCAGACTCACCTGCTCTCCTAGATAAGACACTCTGTGCCTCTCAGATCAGACTCACCTGCTCTCCTAGATAAGACACTCTGTGCCTCTCAGATCAGACTCACCTGCTCTCCTAGATAAGACACTCTGTGCCTCCCAGATCAGATTCACCTGTCCCCCCAGATAAGACACTCTGTGGCTCCCAGATCAGACTCACCTGCCCCTCACGTTCAGATAAGACACTCTGTGCTTTCCAGATCAGACTCACTTACCATCCCCCCAGATAAGACACTCTGTGCCTCCCAGATCAGACTTACCTGCCCCCCTCAGATAAGACACTCTATGCCTCCCAGAGCAGATTCACTTGCCCCCCCCCCCAGATAAGACACTCTATGCCTCCCAGATTAGACTCACCTGCCCCCCTCAGATAAGACACTCTGTGCCTCGGAGATCAGACTCACCTGCCCCCCCCTCAGATAAGACACTTTGTCTGTGCCTCCCAGATAAGACACTCTATGCCTCCCAGATCAGACTCACTTGCCACCCCTTAGATAAGACACTTTGTGCCTTCCAGATCATACTCACTTGCCCCCTCGGATAAGACACTCTGTGCCTTCCAGATCAGACTCACTTGCCCCCCCAGATAAGACACTCTGTGTCTCCCAGATCAGACTCACCTGCCCCCCTCAGATAAGACACTCTGTGCCTCCCAGATCAGACTTACCTGCCCCCCTCTGATAAGACACTCTGTGCCTCTGAGATCAGACTCACTTGCCCCCATCAGATAAGACACTCTGTGCCTTTCAGATCAGACTCACTTGCCCCCCCCCCAGAAAAGACACTCTGTGCCTCTCAGATCAGACTCACTTGCCCCCAGATAAGACACTCTGTGCCGCTCAGTTTAGACTCACCTGCCCCCCTCAGATAAGACACTCTGTGCCTCCGAGATCAGACTCACCTGCCCCCCTCAGATAAGACATAGTGCCTTCGAGATCAGACTCACTTGCCCCCTCAGATAAGACACTCTGTGTCTTCCAGATCAGACTCAATTGCCCCCCCCAGATAAGATACTCTGTGCCTCCCAGATCAGACTCACTTGCCCCCTCAGATAAGACACTCTGTGCCTCTCAGTTTACACCCACCTGCCCCCCCCCAGATAAGACACTCTGTGCCTCTGAGATCAGACTCACCTGCCCCCCTCAGATATGGCACTCTGTGCATCCAAGATCAGACTCACCTGCCCCCCTCAGATAAGACACTGTGCCTTTGAGATCAGACTCACCTGCCCCCCTGAGATAAGACACTCTGTGCCTCCGAGATCAGACTCACCTGCCCCCCTCAGATAAGACACTCTGTGCCTCTCAGATCAGACTCACCTGCTCTCCTAGATAAGACACTCTGTGCCTCCCAGATCAGATTCACCTGTCCCCCCAGATAAGACACTCTGTGGCTCCCAGATCAGACTCACCTGCCCCTCACGTTCAGATAAGACACTCTGTGCTTTCCAGATCAGACTCACTTACCATCCCCCCAGATAAGACACTCTGTGCCTCCCAGATCAGACTTACCTGCCCCCCTCAGATAAGACACTCTGTGCCTCCCAGAGCAGATTCACTTGCCCCCCCCCCCAGATAAGACACTCTATGCCTCCCAGATCAGACTCACCTGCCCCCCTCAGATAAGACACTCTGTGCCTCGGAGATCAGACTCACCTGCCCCCCCTCAGATAAGACACTTTGTCTGTGCTTCCCAGATAAGACACTCTATGCCTCCCAGATCAGACTCACTTGCCACCCCTTAGATAAGACACTTTGTGCCTTCCAGATCATACTCACTTGCCCCCTCGGATAAGACACTCTGTGCCTTCCAGATCAGACTCACTTGCCCCCCCAGATAAGACACTCTGTGTCTCCCAGATCAGACTCACCTGCCCCCCTCAGATAAGACACTCTGTGACTCCCAGATCAGACTTACCTGCCCCCCTCTGATAAGACACTCTGTGCCTCTGAGATCAGACTCACTTGCCCCCCTCAGATAAGACACTCTGTGCCTTTCAGATCAGACTCACTTGCCCCCCCCCCAGAAAAGACACTCTGTGCCTCTCAGATCAGACTCACTTGCCCCAAGATAAGACACTCTGTGCCACTCAGTTTAGACTCACCTGCCCCCCTCAGATAAGACACTCTGTGCCTCCGAGATCAGACTCACCTGCCCCCCTCAGATAAGACACTCTGTGCCTCTGAGATCAGACTCACCTGCCCCGCTCAGATAAGACACTCTGTGCCTCTCAGATCAGACTCACCTGCTCTCCTAGATAAGACATTCTGTGCCTCCCAGATCAGACTCACCTGCCACCCCCAGGTAAGACACTCTGTGGCTCTGAGATAAGACTCACTTGCCCCCCCTCATATAAGACATTCTGTGCCTTCCAGTTCAGACTTACTTGCCTCCCCCCAATAAGACACTATGTGCCTCCCAGATCCGACTCACCTGTCCCCCCCAGATAAGACACTCTGTGGCTCCCAGTTCAGACTCACCTGCCCCTCCCGTTCAGATAAGACACTCCGTGCCTCCCAGATCAGACTCACCTGCCCCCCCTTCAGATAAGACACCCTGTGCCTCCTAGATCAGACTTACCTGCCCCCCTCAGATAAGACACTATGCCTCTGAGATCAGACTCACCTGCCCCTCCCGTTCAGATAAGACACTATGTGCCTTCCAGTTCATACTCACTTGCCCCCCCAGATAAGACACTCTGTGCCTCCCAGATCTGACTTACCTGCCCCCCTCAGATAAGACACTCTGTGCCTCCCAGATCAGATTTACCTCAGACTCACCTGCCCCTCCCCTTCAGATAAGACACTCTGTGCCTTCCAGATCATACTCACTTTCCCCCTCGGATAAGACACTCTGTGCCTCTCAGTTTAGACTCACCTGCCCTCCTCAGATATGGCACTCTGTGCATCCGAGATCAGACTCACCTGCCCCCCTCAGATAAGACACTCTGTGCCTCCAAGATCAGACTCACCTGCCCCCCTCAGATAAGACACTCTGTGCCTCCAAGATCAGACTCACCTGCCCCCCTCAGATAAGACACTCTGTGCCTCCAAGATCAGACTCACCTGCCCCCCTCAGATAAGACACTCTGTGCCTCTCAGATCAGACTCACCTGCCCCCCTCAGATAAGACACTCTGTGCCTCCCAGATCAGACTCACCTGCCCCCCTCAGATAAGACATTCTGTGCCTCCCAGATCAGACTCACCTGCTCTCCTAGATAAGACACTCTGTGCCTCCCAGATCAGACTCACCTGCCACCCCCAGGTAAGACACTCTGTGCCCCTGAGATAAGACTCACCTGCCCCCCTCAGATAAGACACTCTGTGCCCCTGAGATAAGACTCACCTGCCCCCCTCAGATAAGACACTCTGTGCCCCTGAGATAAGACTCACTTGCCCCCCCTCAGATAAGACACTCTGTGCCTCCCAGATCAGACTCACCTGCCCCCCCCCCCAGATAAGACACTCTGTGCCTCCCAGATCAGACTCACCTGCCCCCCCCCAGATAAGACACTCTGTGCCTCCCAGATCAGACTCACCTGCCCCCCTCAGATAAGACACTCTGTGCCTCCCAGATCAGACTCACTTGCCCCCCCCCATAAGACACTCCGTGCCTCCCAGATCAGACTCACCTGCCCCCCTCAGATAAGACACTCTGTGCCTCCGAGATCAGACTCACCTGCCCCCCTCAGATAAGACACTCTGTGCCTCCCAGATCAGACTCACCTGCCCCCCCCCCAGATAAGACACTCTGTGCCTCCCAGATCAGACTCACCTGCCCCCCCCCCAGATAAGACACTCTATGCCTCCCAGAGCAGACTCACCTGCCCCCCTCAGATAAGACACTCTGTGCCTCCCAGATCAGACTCACCTGCCCCCCCCCAGATAAGACACTCTATGCCTCCCAGATCAGACTCACCTGCCCCCCCCCCAGATAAGACACTCTGTGCCTCCCAGATCAGACTCACCTGCCCCCCCCCCCCAGATAAGACACTCTGTGCCTCCGAGATCAGACTCACCTGCCCCCCAATAAGACACTCCGTGCCTCCCAGATCAGACTCACCTGCCCCCCCCTTCAGATAAGACACTCTCAGGTAGATTATGAGTTGTGCGTTCATCTTTTAATGCTGAAAAAATTGTCATTTCAGCGTTAAAACGGCAATGCAGCTGTACCGCAAGCCTTTTAGCCTGTAACGCAACGTCAGTCCCAAAGTCGTAAAAATTACATTTTTTCATGGGACTTCCATAGCGCAGCCATTACGAGTTTTGCGGTGAAGCTAAAAAGCTTGCATTACACCCTATAACGACAAGATCCGTACCGCCATCTGAGAGCAGTAGTTATGAATTTTACGCAACAAATTGTTACATAAAGCTCATAACTAAAGTGTTAAAAAGTACACTAACACCCATAAACTACCTATTAACCCCTAAACCGAGGCCCTCCCGCATCGCAAATACTATATTAAAGTTATTAACCCCTAATCTGCTGCTCCCGACATCGCTGCAACTAATACAATTTATTAACCCCTATTCCGTCACCACCCCTGAGATCGTCACCACTATAATAAAGTTATTGGCCCCTAAACTGCCGCCCTCCCTCATCACAAACACTATTTAAATATTATTAACCCCTAATCTGCCGTCTGCCCACATTGCCCCCACTATACTAAAGTTATTAACCCCTACACCGCCGCCATAATAATAAACCTATTAACCTCTAAACTGTAAGCCCCTACAAGGAAATATACTAAATTAAACTATTAACCCCTAAACCGAAAGCCCCACAAATCACAATAAACTAATTTAAACTAGTAACACCTAAACCTAACGCTTCCCTTAACTTTATATTAAAATTACAATTTACCTATCTTAAATTAAATTAAAACTTACCTGTCAAATTAAAAAAACTAAGTTTAAACTAACAATTAAACGAATCTAACTATTAAACTAAAATTAAACTAACTACTAATTAAATAAACTAAAATACGCATTAAAAAAATACTAACACTACTATAAAAATTACAAAGTATCTAATAACAAAAAATGAAAAATACTAAATTACAAAAAATAACAAACACTAAATTACGAAACATAACAAACGAAATTATCAAAAATAAAAAAGAATTATACCTAATCTAATAGCCCTATAAAAATAAAAAAGCCCACCCAAAATAAAAGAAAACCTAGCCTACAATAAACTACCAATAGCCCTTAAAAGGGCCTTTTGTAGGGCATTGCCCTAAGTTAATCAGCTCTTTTACCTGTAAAAAAAAAATGCAAAACCCCCCTTAACAGTAAAACCAACCAACCCCCCGAAATAAAAAAAACTAACTCTAACAAAAACCTAAGCTACCCATTGCCCTGAAAAGGGCATTTGTATGGGCATTGCCCTTAAAAGGGCATTTAGCTCTTTTGCATTTCCCTGAAAAGGGCATTTAGCTCTTTAAAGAAAAGCCCAAACCCTAAACTAAAAAAAAAAAAAAACACCCAAAAAAGTTTAAAAAATCCTAACACTAACCCCCGAAGATCCACTTACAGTTGCTGAAGTCTTGCTTGAAGGATCTTCATCCTGGCGGCTCCATCTTCATCCAGGCGGCTCAATTTACATCCGGGCAGCTCCATCTTCATCCAGGCGGCATCTTCTATCTTCATCCCGGCGGCGTCTTCTATCTTCATCCCAGCGGTGCAGAGCAGGTCCATCCTGAAGACATCCGGCGCGGAGCATCCTCTTCATACGGTCGCCGCCGTATACTGAATCTTCAATACAAGGTACGCTATTCAAAATGGTGTCCCTTCCATTACTATTGGCTGATTTGATTTTGTAAATTCAAATCAGCCAATAGGATGAGAGCTACTGAAATCCTATTGGCTGTTCAAATCAGTCAATAGGATGAGAGCTACTGAAATTCTATTGGCTGATTTGAATAGCCAATAGAATTTCAGTAGCTCTCATCTTATTGGCTGTTTTGAACAGCCAATAGGATTTCAGTAGCTCTCATCCTATTGGCTGATTTGCATTTCCAAAATCAAATCAGCCAATAGGAATGCAAGGGACGCCATTTTGAATCGCGTACTTTGCATTAAAGATTCAGTATACAGCGGCGACTGTATGACGAGGATGCTCCGTGCCAGATGTATTCAGGATGGACCAGCTCCGCGCCGCCGGGATGAAGATAGAAGACGCCGCCGGGATGAAGATAGAAGATGCCGCCGGGATGAAGATCCTTCAAGCGGGACTTCAGCAACTGTAAGTGGATCTTCGAGGGTTAGTGTTAGGATTTTTTAAACTATTTTTGGGTGGAGTTTTTTTTTTGTTTAGGGTTTGGGCTTTTCTTAAAAGAGCTAAATGCCCTTTTCAGGGCAATGCAAAATAGCTAAATGCCCTTGTAAGGGCAATGCCCATACAAATGCCCTTTTTAGTGCAATGGGTAGATTAGGTTTTTTTTAGATAGTTTTTTTTATTTTGTGGGTTTGGGGATTTGTAATGTTAGTGGGTCTTTGTATTTTTTTTTCAGGTAAAAGAGCTGTTTAACTTAGGCAATGCCCTACAAAAGGCCCTTTTAAGGGCTATTGGTAGTTTATTATAGATTAGGTTTTTTATTTTGGGGTGTTTTTCTTTTAAAATAGTATTAGAATAGGAATAGTTATTATTTTGGATAATGCGTTTGTTATTTTGTGTAATGTTTTTTTTTCGTTTTGGGGTGGGTTTTTCTTTTTAGAATAGATTTTTATTTTTAATGGGCAGCAATAGAGCTGCCCATAAAATGCCCTTTTCAGGGCAATGGGTAGATTAGGTTTTACTTTATTTTTATTTTGTAGGTTTGGAGGGTTGTATACTGTTAGGGAGTGTTTTTTTTTAGCAAAAGAGCTGTTAACTTTAGAGCAATGCCCTTCAAAAGGCCCTTTTAAGGGCCCTTGGTAGTTTATTGTAGATTAGAGTTTTTTATTTTGGGGTGTTTTTTTTTTTTTTTTAAAGGATATTAGAATTGGAATAATTTTTTTTGTATTTGATATTTTCCTTTCTTATTTTTTGTAATTTTAGTGTTGTTTTTATTTTTTGTAATGTTAGGTTTTAGTGTAAGGCAGCTTAGGTTTTATTTCACAGGTAATTTTGTATTTATTTTAACTAGGTAGTTAGTAAATAGTTAATAACCATTTAGTAATTAGTCTACCTAGTTAAAATAAATACAAACTTACCTGTGAAATAAAAATAAAAACTAAGCTAGATACAATATAACACTCTGTGCCTCCCAGATCAGACTCACCTGCCCCCCGATAAGACACTCTGTGCCTCTGAGATCAGACTCACTTGCTCCCTCCCATATAAGACACTCTGTGCCTCCTAGATCATACTCACCTGCCCCCCTACTCTGTGCCTCCCAGATCAGACGTATGTGTCCCCCATAAGACATTCTGTGCCTCCAAGATCAGATTCACCTGCCCCCTCCCAGATAAGACTATGTGCCTCCCAAATCATACTCACCTGCCCCCCCTAAATAAGACACTCTGTGCCTCCCAGATTAGACTCACTTGCCCCCCACTCTGTGCCTCCAAGATCAGATTCACCTGCCCCCTTCCAGATAAGACACTATGTGCCTCCCAGATCATACTCACCTGCCCCCCATAAGACACTTTGATATACTCACTTGCCCCCCTAGATAAGACACTCTGTGCCTCCCAGATTAGACTCACTTGCCCCCCCACTCTGTGCCTCCAAGATCAGATTCACCTGCCCCCTTCCAGATAAGACACTATGTGCCTCCCAGATCATACTCACCTGCCCCCCATAAGACACTTTGTGTCTCCAAGATCAGATTCCCCTTCCCCCTTCCAGATAAGACACTATGTGCCTCCCAGATCATACTCACCTGCCCCCCATAAGACAATCTGTTCCTCCGAGATCAGATTCACTTGCCCCCTTCCAGATAAGACACTCTGTGCCTCCCAGATCATACTCACCTGCCCCCCTAGATAAGACACTCTGTGCCTCCGAGATCAGACTCACCTTCCCCCTCAGATAAGACACTCTGTGCCTCGAAGATCAGACTCACCTGCCCCCCAATAAGACACTCTGTGCCTCCCAGATCAGACTCACCTGCCCTCTAATAAGACACTCTGTGCCTCCCAGATTAGACTCACCTGCCCCCCCGATAAGACACTCTGTGCCTCCCAGATCAGACTCACCTGCTCCCCCCAGATAAGACACTCTGTGCCTCTGAGATCAGACTCACTTGCTCCCTCCCAGATAAGACACTCTGTGCCACCCAGATCATACTCACCTGCCCCCCTTAGATAAGACACTCTGTGCCTCCCAGATCAGACGTATCTGTCCCCCCATAAGACACTCTGTGCCTCCATGATCAGATTCACCTGCCCCCTCCCAGTTAAGACACTATGTGCCTCCCAGATAATACTCACCTGTCCCCCCTAAATAAGACACTCTGTGCCTCCCAGATATACTCACTTGCCCACCTAGATAAGACACTCTGTACCTCCCAGATTAGACTCACTTGCCCCCCCCCCCCCCAGATAAGACACTCTGTGCCTCCAAGATCAGACTTACCTGCCCCACCAATAAGACACTTTCAGCTAGATTACGAGTTATGCACGCTATAGGGAAATTAACGAACGCAACACAATCCATACCGCACACAATCCAAGCTCTGTTTTGACGTGCTTGTGCATGCTTTCCCCATAGACATCAATGGGGAGAGCGGGTAAAAAAAAAGTCTAACACCTGCGATCGCGGAATGAAAAGCTCCGTAACGCAGCCCCATTGATGTCTATGAGGTTTAAACGTTAGTTTTTTTTCCCAACACCCTAACATAAACCCTGAGTCTAAACACCCCTAATCTGCTGCCCCCAATATCGCCGCCACCTAAATAAAACTATTAAACCCTAATCTGCCACTCCCGATATTGCCACCATTATACTAAAGTTATTAACCCCTATTCCGCCGCACCCATACATTGCCGCCACTATATTAAAGTTATTAACCCCTATTCTGCCACTTCCCGACATCGCCGCCACTAAATAAAGGTATTTACCCCTAAACCTCTGGCCTCCCAAATCACTACCACTAAATAAACCTATTAACCCCTAAACCGCCAGCCCCCCACATCACAACAACCTTAATTAAACTATAATAAGGTAGGAAAAATCCTATTGGCTGATGCAATCAGCCAATAGGATTGAAGTTCAATCCGATTGGCTGATCCAATCAGCCAATAGGATTGACCTCGCATTCTATTGGCTGTTCCAATCAGCCAATAGAATGCGAGCTCAATCCTATTGGCTGATTGCATAAGCCAATAGGATTTTTCCTACCTTAATTCCGATTGGCTGATAGAATTCTATCAGCCAATCGGAATTGAAGGGACGCCATCTTGGATGACGTCATTTAAAGGAACCTTCATTCTTCAGTTGGACGTCGAACGAAGAGGATGCTCTGCGTCGGATGTCTTCAAGATGGAGCCGCTCCTCGTTGGATGGAAGAAGATAGAAGATGCCGCTTGGATGAAGACTTCTGCCCGTCTGGAGGACCTCTTCTGCTCGGATTCGATGAAGACTTCTGCCCGGATCGGATGAAGACTTCTGCCCGGCTGGGTGACGACGGCTCAAGGTAGGGTGATCTTCAAGGGGTTAGTGTTAGTTTTTGGGTGGGTTTTAGAGTAAGGTTGGGTGTGTGAGTGGTGGGTTTTAATGTTAGGGGGGTTGTATTTATTTTTTTACAGGTAAAAGAGCTGATTACTTTGGGGCAATGCCCCGCAAAAAGCCCTTTTAAGGGCTATTTGTAATTAAGTATAGGGTAGGGAATTTTATTATTTTGGGGGGCTTTTTTATTTTATTAGGGGGCTTAGATTAGGTGTAATTAGTTTAAACTGCTTGTAATTTTTTATTTTCTGTAATTTAGTGTTTGTTTTTTTGTACTTTTATTGTATTTAATTTTAGGTAATTGTAGTTAATTAATTTAATTTATTTAATGATAGTGTAGTGTTAGGTGTAATTGTAACTTAGGTTAGGATTTATTTTACAGGTACATTTGTATTTATTTTAACTAGGTAGCTATTAAATTGTTAATAACTATTTAATAACTATTGTACCTAGTTAAAATAAATACAAAGTTGCCTGTAAAATAAAAATAAATCCTAAAATAGCTACAATGTAATTATTAATTATATTGTAGCTAGCTTAGGGTTTATTTTATAGGTAAGTATTTAGTTTTAAATAGGAATAATTTAGTTAATAATTGTAAATTTATTTAGATTTATTTAAAATAATATTTAAGTTAGGGGGGTGTTAGGGTTAGGGTTAAACTTAGGTTTAGGGGTTAATAACTTTATTATAGTGACGGTGACGTTGGCGGTGGCAGATTAGGGGTTAATACATTTAATAGGCTATGTGGGCTATGGCGGTTTAGGGGTTAATCATTTAGTTATTACTTGCGGTGTGTGTTTGAAGGCGGATATAGGGGTTAATAGTTTAAATAGGCATATTGCGTTGTGGGGGGTTGTCGGTCTAGGGGTTAATATATTTAATATTAGTAATGAGTATATGCGCTGTATATTTGATCGCGCCCAATGTGTGAGTTTAAAGCCAGTATAGTATGTCCCTTGTCACTGAAGGTAGTAGGATTTCTGCTATAGGGTGATATGTTACAAGCTATTCTCTTTATTTGCAAGGATTATCAGTGTCTCTGCACTGCATACCCAGCTTACTAGGTACCGGGGGGGGGGGGTGTTGAGAGCCTTTTATTGATGAAACTGCCTTAGGCCTCAAGTATGCAGGGAAGAACATGAATAGTGCTGTCAAGAATTACTTTTCATGTGCTGTCCAGGGGTGTAATTCATGTTCCCCTCTGCATACCCTGCAGCATGTGTAACTCATAAGTGTCCAGGAAAGCATGGCTGAGTTGGCAATCCTAACGTGAAGCATAGCTAGATATTTTCAGTGCACCAGCATTTTAAATGCTGCAGCTTCTCAGAGAGCCAGTGGGGCGTGTAGCATGTTAGCAATTAACAGACTGAGTCATTACCAGATGGTACAAGCACCTTAGGCTCTCTGTGCGTGGTGCATACTTAAATACACTTTTGAAACAGCTGTAGCTTTTATTAGAAGCATTTTTACTAATACTGTACATGTATATTACAAAAATGTTTCTATTCAAAACAGAAATGCATCCATGTAGATTGTAATTTTGGCTGGAATGGCCCTTTAACTCACTATACTGATGTTGCAATTAATCTGTCCGTGTCTGCTAAAAGATACCGGCAGATACATCTGGTTGTAGTTTGATTTTTAGAAGCACAAATGTTCAATTAGAGATAGAAAATTAAATCTCAACTTAGAATTAAATTAACTTGCTGTACTCATCGCTGTAATATTCTGTAATTCAATTGCAGCCACTTCACATGAAAAAAACACTTTCTTTTTACTTCATTAAAATATTTTTTTACATTTTTTCATTTTTTTTTTTATGTATCTCAGTTATTTAATCACACCTGAAAAATGTTTAGAGCACTCACGTATTCGTGCCTAAAGCGCTCTGCCAAGCAAAAGTGTTTTCTATTGATTTTCTAAGATTAATATTGTAATTGAACTTAACTAATTAATAATTAGCTCCATTTAGTACCTTGCTTTTTTTATTAATCCATTTAAATGTTAAAATGATCAATTTAATTAGTGTAACACTGAACACACAATTTGTATACTTTACTGTTATTACCGTACAATATATTTAGTTTTAGCTATGCATTAAATGCACATTTGTGTAAAAGATTACCACTACATGCAAGAATGTAATTAAAGGGACACTGAATCCATTTTTTTTTTCTTTCGTGATTCAGATAGAGCATGCAATTTTAAGCAACTTTCTAATTTACTCTTATCATTTTTTCTTCATTCTCTTGCTATCTTTATTTGAAAAAGAAGGAATCTAGGCTTTTTTGGTTCAGGACTCTGGACAGCACTTTTTTATTGGTGGATTAATTTCTCCACCAATCAGCAAGAACAACCCAGGTTGTTCACCAAAAATGGGCCGGCATCTAAACTTACATTCTTGTATTTCAAATAAAGATACCAAGAGAATGAAGAAAATTTGATAATAGGAGTAAATTAGAAAGTTGCCTAAAATGTCATGCTCTATCTGAATCATGTGACGGATACCCCGGCTACCCCGAATGGGTAGCTCCACCAAACGGGTCCTGCTTCCTTCCTGCCGACTGCAGCTATGTAGCTGGCAAGTGACCACAGCCTTTAGCCACCCCTGATGCCCGACAGCACCAGTACTCAGGGTCCCACCCTGTGGCAGACTCCAGCTACCCCGACTGAGTAGTTCTGCCAGAGGGTCCTTCCTTTGCCTGCAACAGGCTGCTATGTAGCCCAGGAAAGTGATTTTAGCTGGAGCCAACTAACTAGACAGACTAGCATTCAGGTTAAACAGGAACTGATTTTATTGAAAGCACACACTCCTTTTATACACACATCTCATCTTGATAACACAAAGGACAATCCCACAATTTTCCCACCATTCCCGCCCCTCCAGACAGCCCGGCACCTCCATAGGAGCCACAGTCTTGCATAATCCCAATACTTAGGGGTGGCGGTTTCGGGTGATCCCGGTGGAGCGGCAGCACTTCCTGGGTGGCATTTTAAAGCTCTCGGTCCCCAGATTTCACAGTCCAAAAATCAGCATGATTCCTTACTGGGGACCGGAGTTACAGTCCATTGACGTTATGGGGTTAGGGGTGTCCAAAACCCCTGGTTCCCAAAGGAGCTCCCCTCCGGTAATTTGTCTACCTCTTGTCCTCCCTAGGGGCTACTAATCCCCAAAAGAGCGGAACTCTGGGGCACATGGTAAGGGGTAAAGTTAGCGGGTGTCCTACTGTCCTGTGGCCGACCGGGAGTTCCAGGAGCCTGGACAGCCTGAGAGGGGTTAGGCGGGTGTCTGTTGTGAGGCGGCCGACCGGGAGTTCCAGGAGCCTGGACAGCCTAGGAAGGTTTTCTTGGTCATACACAAGCTCTTTTCTTAACAAGTTTGGAACACAAAACCATGCAACCAAAAGCTTCCAGAGATGGTAGTTGCTCTGAGGAGCCCAAAACCACTGATAAACAACAGGGGTGAGGTTGTAGTGGGGGTTGGGGGTATCCTTAGCTGTCTGGTATCCGTGACATTTCCCCCCTTCCAGTTCGGCAGACCCGGCTAGACCCTTAACGGGTCGGCCAGGGGCTGTCCGACGGTTGCCCTCCACTTCTCGGTTGCTGGGAGAGGTTATCCCATCTCTCCTGAGCTTGGGGCATCCTGGGGGGTTCCTGCTGGCGTTTATACCCTGCGCCCAGGGCGCAGGGATAGTCACATAATGCAAAGTCCCAAACAAGTTTGCTAAAGCGGGCTCCCAAACAATTGCTGTTCCACAAGTTCCAGTGTCCTTAAGTTCCATGGCCAAACTGTCTCCCTCTGTGACACTCTGTTGAGTACCGGCTCACCCACCCACAAACAAAGCTAGTGCCGGTTTCCCAGCGGTATTCCCACCCAGACCAGAGGGGGAGGTTGCTCCTTGGTGGGGCAGGTAAAGCTTGGGTGCCCAAACATGTGGCACCAACTGAATACACTTTTATCCTCCTTGCCCAATGCAACGCCTGCCCCCTGTGAGAAATACTCCAGGACAAGAAAAGGGTAGAGACCCTGCCAAGCTACTGAGGGGAGAGTCCGTCTGTCTCTTCTCCCGAGAAGGAGATCTACCGCTGGGGAGGGAGGTCTGCTACTTCTGCTCCATGGGAAACTGTGCTGCCGCTGGGGAGAGAGACCAACTGTCTCCTCTCCCAGAAAGGGATTCGGCCGCTGGGGAGAGATATCGATACCCGTCTCTCCCTGAAAGGGCTTCTCTGTAAGGGGAGGGAGGACAACTAAACAAACCGGAAAAAAAATACCGGATAAGGTAAAAGATGATTCTTTATTCTTTATTCAGACAAGGGTAGACTCAGTCTGACATGTTTCGGCCTTGGCTGGCCTTAATCATAGAACTATTGGCCAAAGTAAAACCTGTGGCTTTATACCACTCCCTTAACCTTAATTGGCTGTCTGTGCTGCAGTAATTAATAGTTAATTGTTAAGCAACCCTGAGAACTTGACTAACATAATCTAGTAGCAGACTGTTGGTAAACCAGAAGTACTTCT
Source organism: Bombina bombina (assembly GCF_027579735.1). Lineage (NCBI taxonomy): Eukaryota > Metazoa > Chordata > Amphibia > Anura > Bombinatoridae > Bombina > Bombina bombina. The sequence continues at coordinate 1,560,280,691 of NC_069499.1, read as the reverse complement.
ATTTTCTCATTGTTAGATTAAGCAAAGCTAGCCTATTTAAACATATCTACTTAGTTAATAGAGTGCACTTTATTATTCCAATTTGTGTCAGGGCACTATTTGCCACTACAAGATATTTCAATGTAGAACATAAAATTGTTGGCAAAGTGCTCAATATTCTATTGGTAAAGCGGTGACAAATGGTCAAGTGGTAATTGCTATATATAGCTACTGTCCATATAGCTACCTTGTCTACATATGTATATGCCACATATCATACCGATACATATCTACTCCCTTATTGCAATATCTGATTTACTAGGGACTGGTCATATGTACATATAGACAAGTACCTATAAACAATGGACACATTCAATTATAACTTCTTCCTAACCACCTTATGTACACCTAAAATGTGGGTAAAGTAACCCCAATGGTAATATTAAATAGTGATAATAATTTGATCAACACTTAACAGAACATTTTACCTAATCAAGAAATGACTTCAGAGATAATTTAATTGATATAGTTATAAGATAGAGGATGATTGGTCTAGTTTAGTGTTGCTACTAAAAATGGAGGGGGAAATAGATTAACACCAAAAATTAATCAAATCACCTTCAATATTCATGCAGTTTGGACTGCGTGTAAATAATTTAAAGATCCAAAAGGCCTCCTTTGTATATAGCTCCCTAATCCTGTTTCCTCCCCTAGGTTTATTTTTAACCAAATCAATAATCATCCAAGTGAATGTATTAATGTTTTTGTCGTGTTCATATATAAAGTGCTTTGACGCACCTGTCGCTGTTCTTCCTCTTTCTATGTCATTAAAGTGTTCTCGTAAACGCTCTCGGGCCTCACGTGTTGTACACCCTATGTATTGCTTTTTACACAAAGTACACGTTATGACATAGATTGCAAAATCAGATTGACAATTAGTGCAATAATTGCAATCAAAGACTCGTTGTGTATAGTTAGATTGAAACACCTTACCAACTGTAGTATGGCTGCAAGCTGTACAGCTATGTAAACCACACTTGTAATGACCTTTACAGCTCAACCAACTACTCTTTTTAAGGGGTTTTCCTAGGGCACTGGGTGAGACAAGGTTACCAATAGTTACATTCCTCCTTGAAACAAAGTGGCAACCTTTGTCTATCACATTTTTGAGAGCATCATGAGCCTTTAAAAGGGGCAAGTTCCTCCTGACAATCTCACAGACTTCTCTGTATTGGTTGGAGTATGTAGTGATAAAAGATATCTCACTATTCCCTCTTGCCTTAGTAGATTTTTTTGGCTTTAGCAATTCTGCTCTTGGAATACTCTGTACCTCAAAAAAAGCTTTTCAAATAGGCCCATCCGGATAGCCCCTTGCCTTAAGCCTTTTCCACAATGCCCTGCTCTCCGCCTGGAAGTCCTCTTCTCGAGAACAGTTTCGTTTTATCCGAATAAACTGTCCCTTAGCCACGCCATAATTCATGTGGCGTGGGTGAGAACTCCTGGTGTGGAGCAAGGCATTAGTAGAAATCGGTTTCACATACAGTGTAGAATTGACCATTTTGTCCTCCCTATCTCCTTCCAGTTCTACATCCAAATAGGATACCTTATCCTTGTTAAAGACATATGTAAACTGCAGACCTGCTTTGTTAGTATTAAGATATTCAACAAATTGTTGACCCTCTTCTTCAGAGCCCGACCAAACCAGTAGCAGATCGTCAATATAGCGCTTGTATGCTACAACCGAGTTCCTAAATGGGTTAGTATCTGCATAGACGTGGGACAGCTCCCACCAACCCATATAAAGGTTGGCAAATGCGGGGGCAAATTTTGCCCCCATGGCTGTCCCACGTCTCTGCAGATAAAACACTCCATTGAACTCAAAATAGTTATGCGTTAGTAAGAATAGCAACACCTGCAAAATATAGTTCTTAAGGTCAGAATCATAATCCCTAAAGCCATCTAACATAAACTTAACAGCCTCCAGCCCTTCTCTGTGCGGTATGGCCGAATAGAGGCCCACCACATCTATGGTAAGCCAACTATAGTTCTTTTCCCAATTTAAACCATCAATCAAATTAAGTAGGTGTTTAGTGTCTTGGAGGAAGGAAGGGAGCCTCCAGACGATGGGCTGGAGTAATGTCTCGATCCAATTTGACAAGTTCTCAAACAAGAAGCCTATACCAGACACTATTGGTCGTCCTTTGACATCCTCTATAGATTTGTGCACCTTCGGCAAATGGTGGAAGATCGGAGTGACCGGTTCCTCCACCATTAGATACTGGAAAGTCACCAAATCTATTACTCCCAGTTCCAACCCATCGTCTAGAAGGTCCCTCAGTTCCTTCTGAAAAGGATTCCCTGATAAGACAGCATATACTTCTTGGTCCTAAAGTTACCTAAGTGCCTCCTGGATATAGGATGATCTGTCCATTACTACTATGGAACCGCCTTTATCCGAGTTTTTGATAACTATGTCTTCTCTCTCCTTCAACTGTTTGAGACCAGTTTTTTGTTTAAATGTAAGATTTTCCCTAGAATTTTTACATTGTGTTTTCAATTTTACCAGATCCTCCTCCACCCTTCTATGGAATTGTTCAAGGATCTTACCTCTACTGTGTGTGGGGTAAAATATTGACTTAGGCTTAAAGCCAGTATGGGAACTTATGACATTCATTGATTGATTACTGTCTCGCTCCAGTTGATGTAGTGTTAAAAAATCAACTGCATCATTAACCTGAAAATGGTCATTCTCTACTGTTCTATCTATACAACCCTGTACCAACATATCATCCTGCTGTATATTTTCTGTGGTAAAGAACTTTTTTAATGTTAAGTTACGGATAAGCTTATTGACATCAAGAAGCATTTCAAATACGTCAAAATCTGTAGAAGGAACAAAATTTAAGCCAAGTTTAAGAACATCCATTTCTGAATCACTTAATGCTATTGTGGATAGATTAATTATTTTCAGATTTTGTATCTGTTCTGTCTGCCTCTTCTGAGAGTATATCTTTCTCTCTGTTCTAGGGACTGTAATTCCCCCTGGTTTGTTTGTAGCTTGGGCACAGCCCCTCTCCCCCTTCCCCCCCCTCCTCTCTGTCCTGCCCCTACCTCATGAAAAACCTGTGACTGGTCTAGATGTACATTTTGTTTAGGCTGCTTCTCACTTTCTAGTCCTCTCACATATCTATTTCTATGTGTTGTTTTGCTCTTTGATTTCAATATACCACCATTAGTACTGACAGGTAGGGAAAGGGGTAATGTAACGGGTTGTGAGGCTGTCAAAGACACTACATCAGAGTCATTAATCTGTTCCCCCTCATCAGAAGAGGGTCCACTGGTCATAAAGTTCACAAAATCCTGAGTCTCCACTTCATCATTGAACTCAGGGTCAGTGTCAGAAAAAGTCACTTGTTTTTTCATTGATGGTTGTTGTTGGCCACTCGTATCCTTAGATTCTGGGTCACCCACTTTCCTCTGTCTATGTTGTCATCTGTTCCTTCTACTAGGTTGTGAACTGTTTGAATAAACCCTATTTAGGGTATAGTCCTCAGAGTCTCTAGTGAATTTGCGAAATTTAAGTTTATCTATGTCCTTCTTCATATTGTCTACAGTCTGTCTCAGCAAATTGTCAAGTTTTTCATAGTGGCTATGGTCCACAAACTGGTTAAGATCTTTCTGTATGTGTTGTATTAGTTGTCTGGCCTCAATTAGCTTCTGTTCTTTATGTCTTATAATCAAATGCATGAGTCTAATAGAGCAATCTGTAAGGATATCATTCCATTCCCTAAGAAAGGCATCATCCACCATTAGAAATGTTGGCCTTTTCTTTAGCCTCAGGCCTCGTGGTATCATATTCAAATCAACATATTTCTCTAGGGACCTTTTGTCCCACCATGTTTGATACTCTTTTAATAATGCCTTTTCCATCTGTAAAAAAAAACCTCAGAAATGTCTTTTATTTCCTTATTAGGATTGAATATATCCTTTAATGTAGGTCTGCTTTTATCCAAATCCGGCCTTGGCTGGCCTTAATCATAGAACTATTGGTCAAAGTAAAACCTGTGGCTTTATACCACTCCCTTAACCTTAATTGGCTGTCTGTGCTGCAGTAATTAATAGTTAATTGTTAAGCAACCCTGAGAACTTGACTAACGTAATCTAGTAGCAGACTGTTGGTAAACCAGAAGTACTTCTATTTTCTCATTGTTAGATTAAGCAAAGCTAGCCTATTTAAGCATATCTACTTAGTTAATAGAATGTACTTTATTATTCCAATTTGTGTAAGGACACTATTTGCCACTATTTGCCACTACAAGACAAGGACAACTACCTCCGCTCCCGGGGGACGGCTCTGCCGCTGGGGAGAGAGACCGATTGTCTCCTCTCCCGGCTCCTGGCTCTGCCGCTGGGGAGAGAGACCTACTGTCTCCTCTACCAGGAAGGGGTTCTGTTTACGGGGAGGGAGGACGACTACCTCCACTCCCAGTGGATGGCTCTGCCGCTGGGGAGAGAGACCGACTGTCTCCTCTACTGGTTCCTGGCTCTGCCACTGGGGAGAGAGACCGACTGTCTCCTCTCACAGGAAGGGGTTCTGTTTATGGGGAGGGAGGACGACTACCTCCACTCCCATGGGATGGCTCTGCCGCTGGGGAGAGAGACCGACTGTCTCCTCTCCCAGGAAGGGGTTCTGTTTACGGGGAGGGAGGACGACTACCTCCGCTCCCAGGGGATGGCTCTGTCGCAGGGGAGAGAGACCGACTGTCTCTTCTCCTGGATCCTGGCTCTGCCGCTGGGCAGAGAGACCGATTGTATCCTCTCCCGGCTCCTGGCTCTGCCGCTGGGGAGAGAGACCGACTGTGTTCTCTCCTGGGAAGGGGTTCTGTTTACTGGGAGGGAGGATGACTACCTCCGCTCCCAGGGGATGGCTCTGTCGCAGGGGAGAGTTACTGACATCCATCTCTACCTGCAAGGGGTTCTCTGTAAGGGGAGGGAGGACGACTACCTCAGCTCCCAGGCTTCCTGGAGCTGTTACAGGTGCTGGGCAGAGGCCGGCGGCTCTCTGCCCTGTTGTCAGCACTTCTGCTGTGGTGGCTCCCTTGTCCAAGTCTATAAGCTCAGAGCCAGACTGCTGATCAGGATCCAGCAGCCCTGGTTCCCTTTCTCCACATGGTTGCTGGAGCGACGAGGGGTAAAGTTAGCGGGTGTCCTGTCCTGTGGCCGACCGGGAGTTCCAGGAGCCTGGACAGCCTGAGAGGGGTTAGACGGGTGCCCGTTGTGAGGCGGCCAACCGGGAGTTCCAGGGGCCCGGACAGCCTAGGAGGGTTTTCCTGGTCATACACAAGCTCCTTTCTAAACAAGTTTGGAACACAAAACCATGCAACCAAAAGCTTCCAGAGATGGTGGTTGCTCTGAGGAGTCCAAAACCACTGATAAATAACAGGGGTGAGGTTGTAGTGAGGGTTGAGGGTATCCTTAGCTGTCTGGTATCCGTGACAAATCACAAAAAGAAAAAAAATTTAGGTTCAGTGTCCCTTTAACATTAGTTACAGTTATTAGTTAAGTCAAACTTAGTACTTTGGAAACATTAAAGAGATATGAAACCCCAATTTTTTCGTTCAAGATTCAGAGAGAGCATGTGATTTTAAACAACTTTCTAATTTACTTCTATTATCAATTCTTCTTTGTTCTTTTGGTATCTTTTGTTGAAATGCATGTACGTAAGCTTAGAAGCCGGCCTATTTCTGGAGCACTAAATGGCAGCAGTTTTGCAAGAATGTTATCCATTTGTAAGAGCACTAGAGGGCAGCACTATAAGAATGTTATCCATTTGCAAGAGCACTAGAGGGCAGCACTATAAGAATGTTATCCATTTGTAAGAGCACTAGAGGGCAGCACTATAAGAATGTTATCCATTTGCAAGAGCACTAGAGGGCAGCACTATAAGAATGTTATCCATTTGCAAGAGCACTAGAGGGCAGCACTATAAGAATGTTATCCATTTGCAAGAGCACTAGAGGGAAGCACTATAAGAATGTTATCCATTTGCTAGAGCACTAGAGGGCAGCACTATAAGAATGTTATCCATTTGTAAGAGCACTAGAGGGCAGCACTATAAGAATGTTATCCATTTGCAAGAGCACTAGAGGGCAGCACTATAAGAATGTTATCCATTTGCAAGAGCACTAGAGGGCAGCACTATAAGAATGTTATCCATTTGCAAGAGCACTAGAGGGAAGCACTATAAGAATGTTATCCATTTGCTAGAGCACTAGAGGGCAGCACTATAAGAATGTTATCCATTTGCAAGAGCACTAGAGGGCAGCACTATAAGAATGTTATCCATTTGCAAGAGCACTAGAGGGCAGCACTATAAGAATGTTATCCATTTGCAAGAGCACTAGAGGGCAGCACTATAAGAATGTTATCCATCTGCAAGAGCACTAGAGGGCAGCACTATAAGAATGTTATCCATTTGCAAGAGCACTAGAGGGGCAGCACTATAAGAATGTTATCCATTTGTAAGAGCACTAGAGGGCAGCACTATAAGAATGTTATCCATCTGCAAGAGCACTAGAGGGCAGCACTATAAGAATGTTATCCATCTGCAAGAGCACTAGAGGGCAGCACTATAAGAATGTTATCCATTTGCAAGAGCACTAGAGGGCAGCACTATAAGAATGTTATCCATTTGCAAGAGCACTAGAGGGCAGCACTATAAGAATGTTATCCATTTGCAAGAGCACTAGAGGGCAGCACTATAAGAATGTTATCCATCTGCAAGAGCACTAGAGGGCAGCACTATAAGAATGTTATCCATTTGTAAGAGCACTAGAGGGCAGCACTATAAGAATGTTATCCATTTGTAAGAGCACTAGAGGGCAGCACTATTTCCAGCACTTTTCAAATTTTACTGCTCTTGAGAAAGACGAATGTATTGTTGAAACGCGTAGAGCTATTTATGAGAGCTTTTATGTTTGTCCATAGTGACATATTTTAAATAAATGTTTGTTTTTATAAATGTTTGCTGCCTTTTGGAATCATTATACCATAACCAGAAGTATCACGGGAGGAGCCGGTTTCTGATTATTTCGGAGTGAGTATACTGCACATTATACACACTGTGTACTACCACACTCTGAGTGTAAACTTTATTATTTGCAGTTATATTGGAACTAAGAGATCTTACTCAGTATAGCAGTTACACTTAAACGAAGAAGCCTGAATTCTTTCATAGTGAGTATACTGCACTAATTATATGGTGTTGATCTACACATATAAAAGTAAAGTCCTTTTATTCTCAGGCCCAAATCGGAGAACCAGACAAGACCAGACTTGCGCCTCTATATTCCATATCCACTATTCCATAGCAATCTTTAGGGAGAGACTGATAGAAGACAGTGGTCTGCACAGAGGGGAGTATTCTAGTCATTTCAGTACTAATATCTGCTGTAACAGCTAGCATATTTTGTATAGCTCATTTTGTGTAATGTAGTGCTACAGGTGCCTACCTAGGTATCTCTTCAATACAGAATATCATGGGAATGAAGCAAATTTGATAATAGAAGTCAATTTGAAACTTTTTTTAAATGATACCTTCTGTCTGAATCACAAAAGAAAATTCTTGCGTTTCATATCCGTTTAAATAAAACAGCTTACCTGCACAATTATCTGAAGCTCAAAATAACTAAATAGCACCTTATGACTCTGATGTGCATTTGTTTTTGGACACATTTTTCAATATTTTTTGCATTTGTCTAAAAACAATAAACAAACAGCCTTGTAAAAATAAAATTAAAAAAAAGATCTTGTGTGCTGCTGCTGGCTTATTGCATTAGCACTAGTTACTACTAATTTTAATTTATTTAAATTTAATCTGCAGTCCAGCTGCCCTGAATATGTTTCCCACAGGAAAAAGTGGAATAATGTATTTTCATTAGCAAAGAAACCTCCTTGAAGATTATCTGCTGGACATTTTATTTTGTGGCAAATAATTTTTTTGCGTGTGCATATTTATAAGCTCTGACAACAATAATGTTATGATTGATTATGTTTTGGTTTAGAGTGAATGTATTATTATTATTAACGGTTATTTGTAGAGCACCAACAGATTCTGCAGCGCTATAATAGTTAGGGAAAAACCCACTGACGTTGCAAACATCTGATTTTTTTTTCATGGGACAGCACAGTTATCAACTAAGCAGGCTACATGAGTATTGAATTTGCCCTTTTATTAGAAGCATAGTTCCACCCACACGGCTCAATCTAAAATATATAGCTCCACCCGCACTGCTCCATCCAAAATATATAGCTCTGCCCCCACACTGCTCCATCCAAAATATATAGCTCCGCCCCCACACTGCTCCGTCCCAACACCCAGCATAAATTGCTCACAATACATGCAAAGTATTAAATAATATTCATCCTCATCTGTAAATTTGCTGTAGATGTACAGATAGCAGATATATTATTTTATTATTCTGCATTTATACAATAAGCAGAGAAATATACACATAATACCAAAAAAGACCTCTGGGCAGGTACTTACAATCCTGTAAGACTCCTAGGACAATAATTATTAATGTCATGAGATAGAAGGCTAAAAACTAGAGCTATCCTGGGGAGATTGGGACAGTTAGTAAATATGGATTGAATGCCACAAAGGGCTGCAATATATTGCAAGGTCTCTTTTATTGCCAATATAATCTGCTGCCTGTAATATTTCTGCAACTGCGATGCTCCTAGAATGTTTCAGCAGCATTTTTACTACAGGGACATTTCTGCTGCAGCGATATTCTTTTTACTACAATGCTTGGCGTCAGAATGGATGGAGCTAAATATGTTGAAGAAGCAGAATATCAAATATGTGAGAAAACCAAAGCACCACTAGTAGACCAGGTCTGATTGATCCGGTCGTGAATAATATGAACAATAGTGAATTAAAATTGGTATGTAGTATTTATTTACATATAGATAACAAACAACATGGATCCATGTACAATACTTTAAAACATTTTAAAACAAGTATATCCAATAGTAGTACATCAATAAAAATACATCAGTTAAAAAACAGAACAAACGATAAATTGATTGTGCAAATTTATTCCTGCTGGAATAGCTGTTAGTGGACCCACTTGATTCCTTATGACATTAGTATAAACTGGTTTAAATGAAAAAAAGGTTTAAATAATAAAAGCTGTTCTTAATATCTTATTCTCTGATTTGAGTGTTGCAAGTAGTTGGTCCCTATTGGATAGATTGGTAGAACATAATATGTAAATAAACCCAATGTGCTGTCTGTAATGTAAGGTGCTCAATAGTAAGTAGATAGGCACGGTCGTGCCAATGCGAAAAAAGATCCTAACAAAGATCCTAGAAAAAGAAGGGCTTTACCTATGTGTTTATCACAGTTTAGAACAAGTGGGAAAAAAGAAAATATCCTACTATGTGATACAATATGGTACACTATGCCAATTGAAGAAGGATGCACTATGTGTTTACCACAAATTGTTACCATGTGAATCGTTAATAGTGATTATTCCTAAAGGCATACAAACCACTTGGGTATGTGAAAAGTGTGAAAAATAATGCAAATAGTGAACAATGCATGTCACGTGATCAAAAGAAAAATATCTGATTATCCGAGTCCAAAAAAAGAGATATCCTAGTCCAAAAAGATATAATCCCAAAAACGAAAAAAATATTCAACCAAAAAAAAAGGCTCAGTGGTGTATATGCAGTTTAAAACAATGAAAAGAAGCAAAGAATTCTTATATCCATGTGGCTTTGTGGTTGTGATAACCCATTCAAAATAAACAAATTAACAAATAAATCTTAATTGTGAATAAAAAAGTGAATAGAAAGGTTCCTTTATAGAAAATGCAATGTCCTTTAGGGTTTTCCTGCTTGTAAATGTGAAAAGTGCGTGTTCTTAAATAGTCTAGGTGCCTCTTCTGAAATAGCGATAGTGTTTGTGGGCTTGCTTGCTAGACGATCATCCCCAAATTATGTCCCTATGGTAAAAAGAAAAATACACAATAGTGCAGAGTGTAATGTTCCCTTAGCAATATTAGGAATAGTACTCACCAGCCGACGCATTTCGGTCTTATCCAAGACCTTTATCAAGACTCCAGCGATATTCTTTTTGCTACAATGCATGGCGCCAGAATGGATGGAGCTAAATATGTTGAAGAAGCAGAATATAATATGAATATAATATGAAGTAGGACTGGGCGATTTTGTACCCAAAAAAAATCACAATTGGAATTTAATCGCGATTTTCTTATAAATGACTATAACACCTTAATTTTATATACATATACAAACATAAACATATATATATACATACACACACACACATATATATATATATATATATATACAGGGAGTGCAGAATTATTAGGCAAGTTGTATTTTTGAGGATTAATTTTATTATTGAACAACAACCATGTTCTCAATGAACCCAAAAAACTCATTAATATCAAAGCTGAATATTTTTGGAAGTAGTTTTTAGTTTGTTTTTAGTTTTAGCTATTTTAGGGGGATATCTGTGTGTGCAGGTGACTATTACTGTGCATAATTATTAGGCAACTTAACAAAAAACAAATATATACCCATTTCAATTATTTATTTTTACCAGTGAAACCAATATAACATCTCAACATTCACAAATATACATTTCTGACATTCAAAAACAAAACAAAAACAAATCAGTGACCAATATAGCCACCTTTCTTTGCAAGGACACTCAAAAGCCTGCCATCCATGGATTCTGTCAGTGTTTTGATCTGTTCACAATCAACATTGCGTGCAGCAGCAACCACAGCCTCCCAGACACTGTTCAGAGAGGTGTACTGTTTTCCCTCCTTGTAAATCTCACATTTGATGATGGACCACAGGTTCTCAATGGGGTTCAGATCAGGTGAACAAGGAGGCCATGTCATTAGATTTTCTTCTTTTATACCCTTTCTTGCCAGCCACGCTGTGGAGTACTTGGACGCGTGTGATGGAGCATTGTCCTGCATGAAAATCATGTTTTTTTTGAAGGATGCAGACTTCTCCCTGTACCACTGCTTGAAGAAGGTGTCTTCCAGAAACTGGCAGTAGGACTGGGAGTTGAGCTTGACTCCATCCTCAACCCGAAAAGGTCCCAAAAGCTCATCTTTGATGATACCAGCCCAAACCAGTACTCCACCTCCACCTTGCTGGCGTCTGAGTCGGACTGGAGCTCTCTGCCCTTTACCAATCCAGCCACGGGCCCATCCATCTGGCCCATCAAGACTCACTCTCATTTCATCAGTCCATAAAACCTTAGAAAAATCAGTCTTGAGATATTTCTTGGCCCAGTCTTGACGTTTCAGCTTGTGTGTCTTGTTCAGTGGTGGTCGTCTTTCAGCCTTTCTTACCTTGGCCATGTCTCTGAGTATTGCACACCTTGTGCTTTTGGGCACTCCAGTGATGTTGCAGCTCTGAAATATGGCCAAACTGGTGGCAAGTGGCATCTTGGCAGCTGCACGCTTGACTTTTCTCAGTTCATGGGCAGTTATTTTGCGCCTTGGTTTTTCCACACGCTTCTTGCGACCCTGTTGACTATTTTGAATGAAACGCTTGATTGTTCGATGATCACGCTTCAGAAGCTTTGCAATTTTAAGAGTGCTGCATCCCTCTGCAAGATATCTCACTATTTTTGACTTTTCTGAGCCTGTCAAGTCCTTCTTTTGACCCATTTTGCCAAAGGAAAGGAAGTTGCCTAATAATTATGCACACCTGATATAGGGTGTTGATGTCATTAGACCACACCCCTTCTCATTACAGAGATGCACATCACCTAATATGCTTAATTGGTAGTAGGCTTTCGAGCCTATACAGCTTGGAGTTAGACAACATGCATAAAGAGGATGATGTGGTCAAAATACTCATTTGCCTAATAATTCTGCACTCCCTGTATGTATATATATATATATATATATATATATATTGTATTCTGCAATACAAATGTATATTATGATCCAAGCCTTTGTTATTTTTAATGCACAAGTCCATTAAAACATTCATTGGTGTCTGCAGTGACTATTTGAAACTAGGTGCATCTCCAACATTTGATCCCATAAGCTTCTGTGTGACAGGCACATCCTCAGACCAATGTAACAGCTAATTTCCATGCCCTGCTTCCACTCATGACTCCTCACGCTGCCTGTAAAAGCACCCATCGAATGTGGTGCAGCTCCTGTACCCAGCCTCAGCTCAAAATACATCAGAAGAGGTGTCCAGTGATGCGAAAATGCCGCCCGCCAACAGCTCGGCACTACCACACTCGAGGGGGCAAGTTACACTGATGAGGTGGCTTACACTTACAGGCAGCGGCTGCGCATTGAGGTCTCAGTGAGATGTGTGTAAGCAGAATGGAAACAAGTTGCTACATGGAACGGAGATATGCCTGTCACATCTGTGAAATGTATTTTCCATTAAGAGGCTACCGCCCGCTATCTGCAACCGCTTCCACATTTAAATGTGTGGCGGTAGCAGTTCATCAATGCAATTGTGAGGTGTTCATCAATGTGAGGAGTTTTATATATATAAAGTATATATATTACCTGTTTTGTTGTGCATTACTAGGCCCCTGCACCACTATCGGGAGTCCCAGGAGATCAAGCAGAAACGGGAAAAATTGCTCCTCTCTACTGTCCCCACCCCCTCCTCCTCCTCCTTTCCCTACAGAAGCCCACGCGCAATGAACAGTTACAGCCAGCCCTCCTATATGTCATAGGTGATGTCATAGGGGGCTGAGCTAAAAATCGCATAATCTCACTGTTTTTAAATCCAGGCGATTAATTGCGGTTTTAAATCGCATATGCGTTTAATCGTGCAGCTCTAATATGAAGGAAATAAAAGATAAAACTAGGTTGACTTGAAGCAAATAATAAACCTGTCTGCAAAGAATTTTAAGATTTTAAAGGGACACATAAGTCAAATTAATTTTTATCCTATTTGAAACTTTGCAAATAATGGTGTTGATTCCAATCGCTTTGTTGTGTTTATCGGCTGGTTTTGACTCACAATAGCATTTTTTACATCTGAGTTATCACAATTCAAACAATAACAACATTTTGTAAATTGGATATTGGAAAAGTCATTCATAAGATGCACAGACAACATTGCTATATTAGATTATATATTTATATATGGTCTAGATTTATTGCTATTGTATAGTTTGTCAGTAAAGGGCAAGATAGAAATGTATTTGTAATTAATGTGTTTAATAGACATATACTTTCGGAAGACCAGATATCCCATTTTTAACAGGATTGTCCCATTTTTTATCACACTATAACTTGTCCTGTTTTTTTTTACCATAACTGTTTACTTATTTGATTTTTATTATATATATGTGCAGCACTCACACTGGATTTATTATTGCATGCGCTATGGCATGCAACATCTGCAGCTGTTAGCAGCTCTGCGGCCAGGGAACTACAGCTCCCTGCATTCTGCAGAGGTGAACACGAGTAAAAGGAGGCAGGAGCAGTCTGTGCGTCTTTTTGGTGGTGCCTGATTGGGAGTGGGGGCGACAAGCTTGTGAGCAAAGAGCTCAAAGACAGAGTTGATCTGCACAGAGAGAGAGCAATTGAACATCAGAGAGCAGTTGATTAATTTAATTACTTTAGATTAGATAACTTAAATTAAAGAGAAAGTTGAAAAGCAGAGACAGGGCCAAGCTCAGAGAAAGTTAAACAGCCAAGAGATCACTCTGTGAGTTTATGGTTAATAACTACTAATGTACTTTATTGTAAAGTGTTATGTGTTGTGAACATTATATTTATATCACCAAATGTGTTAGGATGTGTGAGAGCGAGAAGAAATACAAAATATAAATAAAAAGGGCCATACACAGAAGTCTTCTGTCTAACCCACTTAAAAATCAGCAGTTACGACTGGAACGAATTCCAGTTGATTATGCCTGATATATATTGTCATCTGTATGTTTTCAGCAATGTTGTATGTGAAGTTGGTAATTAATAAATTATAATTGTGGCAACTTTTATTTTCATTTATTTTGTACTTTAAAATAAATGGTTTGAAATGATACAACCAGAACCTAGTCTAATAGTTCATCCTTTGCATTTGGAGTATGTTGTGTGTTATTGATGAAGTGCCCTTTTTTTCTCCTCAGATCTGATCAAGTGCTTGATATTTCATACAGCTAACAAGATCTGTAGGGATAACGAGAAAATAAAAGTCCAGACCGCGACATCTAGAAATGGAGTTTAGCAATGCAGTTCTTACAACTTTCGCTTAGTTTTGTACTTGCATTTTCATGATTGTAAGTTATAAAAATGTTGTCTTCTTAAATGTGATATCTATCAGCAATTGAGTCTTTTGCTGATATTTTTCTTTTATGATTCAGACAGAGCATAGAGTTTTAAACAACTTTCTAATTTATTTCTATTATCAAATTGTTGAACAATGTTGTTCTCTTGGTATCTTGTTGAAAATCAGGGAGATAAGCTCAGGAGTGTGCACATATCTATTTAAAAGAGCACTAGATGGCAGCTCTATTTCCTGTAAGTAGTGCTCCAGACAGCTACCTAGGTATCACGTCAATAAAATGGTAACAAAGCAAATCTGATAATAGAAGTAAATTGGAAACTTTTCTAAAATTGTAAGCTCTGTCTGAATCACAACAGAAAAAGTTTGGGTTTCATATCCTTTTAAAATCATGTTATGGAAGATAAATTGCGTCTGCTTCCTTCTTATGGAAATTCATTTCTTGCACTGTTCTTCTTGATTGAAGATTAAAATCTTGCCAGATTGAAAACAATGGTTTTATCAATTATGGGAAAATATTATTTTTTTAAATGTTACATATTTTTTTTTAAATCATAGAGCAAACATGCTCAGTATACCCATCATGCCCATATAGATTTGGCATTCAGTTTGTTTAACACCAGAAACACCACTCTATTCAACTACACAAACATGTACTCCATTAACCCCCATTACAAAATAATGATTTTCAGTCATCGACAGCTATTATCAGCTCTTATGATTCAGATAGATAATGTAATTTTAAACAACTTTCCAATGTACTTCTATTATCTAACTTGCTTCATTCTCTTGGTATCCTTTTTTTTTTTTTTTAAAGTATACCTGAGGAGCAGCAATGTACTAATGGGAGCTTGCTTCTGATTGGTGGCTGTCATATATGCCTCTAGTGATTGGCTTACCTGATGTGTTCAGCTAGTGCATTACTGCTTCTTCAGCAAAAGATAACAAGAGAATGAAGCAAATTAGAAAACAGAAGTAAATTGGAAGTTTTTTTTTTTGTTCTTTTGTTTTTCTTAAATTGTGTGTTCTATTGAATCATGAAAGACACATTTTGCGTTTCATGCCCCTTTAACTGCACCCTTATGGGGGAATGGAGATCAGATATCATGGGACTTTTCAACCTCAACTGTTTGACTATTGTGATAGTTTACATAAAAAAAATAACAGAAAATCTTATTTATATATATATATATATATATATATATATAAGAAAATAAGAATTAGAAAGCACTCACTGGACTGTAGACAACAACTTCAATAAAATATCCTTTATTGTGACGTTTCGGGACCAACAACGTCCCTTCTTCTGACAAGCAAAAAAGTGAAAACAGACAAACTTATAAAGTCCCTTACAACCACTCCCCTTGGTGAGTTACCAATCAAAATGTGCCGTGTGCAAAAGTACATGGGCCGGGTGCAAAACCGGCTTTCATATAAGTGATACAAAACAGATATAAACTGTTATTATTTAAAGTGTACATCAAACAATATATATATTATTATCCCTGTGAATGTGTAATATAAATGTAACAAAAAACTGGATCCGATCACACACATGCTCAAAGTTGTCCGAGGTGTCTTAGACCTAATATAAATAACAACACGAACCTGATAGGAGGGCGAAACACACCCTCGCAATGCGATAGGTTAAGAACATTCATCACACAAAAACACACCTATCACTATTACGCCAACCAATAACAAGGACTGAAATCTGTAAACAAATAAACTGATTGGTAATCTTCACCCGTCCTCTATGATGTCAGGGGGCGTGTTAGCTAGCAGACCGAGTATCAATAGAGCTGTCAAACCGCAGGTCCGGGGCTTACTATAGTGTCCACTGACACCTAATCCCCCTATTTCAAAGTGCAGTCATCGCATCAATCATACGTGTCCCTTATTATCAGCGCACTGTGTATCATCAAAAACCTCATGCCACAGATGCGGCTGTGTGTCCCAGTTCCCGGTTGTCATGACAACCCGTATACACAATCCATGATACATAACCTCTCGATCGCAGCGCTCAAAGGGTCATATCATCCACAACATCATGACACGGCAGAGTACATCACAATAGTCCTTACTTCATGCCGCGGTTGCCATGGTGACCAAGTGTTTTTCCCATATTTCAACACGCCAGGCATATTCTCGATAGGAATTAGCTATATTAGGCTTATGCCGCGTTCCCCTAGTTAAATATCGCGGACTTCTAAGAAACCGCACTGCCAACACAAGAACCAACAATTGCATACTTGGGACCGCCACCTGTGACCAAAGAGACCACAATGTAAATGGAAACCATAGCAACCATAAATGCGTGCTGGAGGCCGCTAACTGATACAGACGGCTGTGCTGCTCACCAAGTATCACCTTCCAAGCACGGAACACAAATGCAACCCAAATCATGAAAAAATAACAATAAAAATAGATATAAATATAAATATAAATATAAACTTATCCTCTACTATATGCATATACTCAGGTCAAACAATTCTCCTCAAAAGTATTATATATCCGGTAAATTACTACCCTCAATCGCAAATCAAACTACTCATATGCAATCACCTCTGCACATATAATGACATAATAACCACCTAATTCTACTGCCAAAGTGCTGTGTACCAGATACTCTATTACTCACAATACAAAACTTAACCACCCAACTGCAGTCACCACTCCGGGGTCTGCAAGTGTAAACCCCCACTCTCCGTGGGATATTATCCCCAATAGTAAACCACTCGTAGACAACCTACATAGAAGAAAGTGTACGTGAATATAATAAAATAGAAGATCAAACAATTCTCCTCAAAAGTATAATATATCCGGTAAATTACTACCCTCAATCGCAAATAAAACCACTCATATGCAATCACCTCTGCACATATAATGACATAATAACCACCTAATTCTACTGCCAAAGTGCTGTGTACCAAGTACTCTATTACCCACAATAGGAAACATAACCACCCAACTGCAGTCACCACTCCGGGGTCTGCAAGGGTAAACCCCCACTCTCCGTGGGATATTATCCCCAATAGTAGACCACTCGTAGACAACCTACATAGAAGAAAGTGTATGTGAATATAATAAAATAGAAGATCAGGGTTATATGAGTGTGGCCCTAGATGTCACAAACTCATCAGAGCCAACCCAAAATCATCCATCTCGACATATGTATCCCAAGGAGTCACAGTAACGACTGTCCAAGCGTGCCAACCAGGAAGACACTAAGCATCATGGTCTAGCCCCCCCAAGAAAAAATAGTCACACAACTTGAGCATGTGTAGAAAGCATACCAGTCATAGAAAAAACAAAACATAACCATGTATGTAAACTAACGAAGATAAGAACAAAATTAAAAACAGATAAAAACATAGCACACCTCATATACATGTATATTCACAAAGTCATCATCAACTGCGAGAAAACATGGAACTCACTATTTCTAAATGAAATAATTTCTGGATGAAATAATTACTAAAACTACCATCAGAGTAGGAAGTGGACTCTCATTTATGGCGCTGCATCTTATAACGCCTGCCCCATTGGGCCAAACCTCAATGGATCAGTGGACTCTCACATCACGACTTAGTTTTAGAATCAATGTGATTGTGGACTCCAAATGTGAACCAGTGAACTCTTGCACCTCATCTTCATTATAGAAAGTTCTGCCATCCCGTCTGTATGTTCAAGCCTCTAGGGGCCAATGTACACAATTTGTGTATCCAGCGTGCTTCTTTTCTCAGGAGTATCTTGGCTCGATTCCCTCCTCTTCGTAGGACTGGTACATGATCTATAATTCTGAAGCGTAAGTCGCTCACAGTTGTCCTGCTTCCAGGAAGTGGCGGGCCACAGGGTGCTCTGCCGTCTGAGAATTGATTGCCGATCTGATGCTGGAGCGGTGGTTCGCCATCCTCACCCTGGCATCATCCGTCGTCTTGCCAGTGTAGAATTTCCCACAGGGGCAATTAAGTAGATATACGATAAATTGGGTTGTACATGTCAGATAGTATTTGATCTGGTATCTTTTGCGGCGGTCAGGATGTTGGAATGTCGTGCCAGTGTGCATACTGTTGCAAGTTACACAACTAATGCATTTATAGCATCCCATTTTTCTCTTTAGCCATGTTTGTTTCTCATTTCTTAGGGGGATGTCTGTCTTTACCAGCAAATCCCTCAAGCTTCTGCCCCTGCGGTATGCCAATCGTGGAGCTGCCCATTCAGCGAATGGCAGTGTAGGGTCACTCTGGAGTATTTTCCATTCCTCCTTAATTGCTTTGGCAATTCTGTGTTGGTCTGGATTGTACGTGGTCACAAACGTGAGTTGGGGATTTGATGTAATACCTGTGGTGCTTACTTCTTGTTGATAATAATAATATAATATCCCACGCAGAGTGGGGGTTTACCCTTGCAGACCCCGGAGTGGTGACTGCAGTTGGGTGGTTATGTTTCGTATTGTGGGTAATAGAGTACTTGGTACACAGCACTTTGGCAGTAGAATTAGGTGGTTATTATGTCATTATATGTGCAGAGGTGATTGCATATGAGTGGTTTTATTTGCGATTGAGGGTAGTAATTTACCGGATATATTATACTTTTGAGGAGAATTGTTTGATCTTCTATTTTATTATATTCACGTACACTTTCTTCTATGTAGGTTGTCTACGAGTGGTTTACTATTGGGGATAATATCCCACGGAGAGTGGGGGTTTACACTTGCAGACCCCGGAGTGGTGACTGCAGTTGGGTGGTTAAGTTTTGTATTGTGAGTAATAGAGTACCTGGTACACAGCACTTTGGCAGTAGAATTAGGTGGTTATTATGTCATTATATGTGCAGAGGTGATTGCATATGAGTAGTTTGATTTGCGATTGAGGGTAGTAATTTACCGGATATATAATACTTTTGAGGAGAATTGTTTGACCTGAGTATATGCATATAGTAGAGGATAAGTTTATATTTATATTTATATCTATTTTTATTGTTATTTTTTCATGATTTGGGTTGCATTTGTGTTCCGTGCTTGGAAGGTGATACTTGGTGAGCAGCACAGCCGTCTGTATCAGTTAGCGGCCTCCAGCACGCATTTATGGTTGCTATGGTTTCCATTTACATTGTGGTCTCTTTGGTCACAGGTGGCGGTCCCAAGTATGCAATTGTTGGTTCTTGTGTTGGCAGTGCGGTTTCTTAGAAGTCCGCGATATTTAACTAGGGGAATGCGGCATAAGCCTAATATAGCTAATTCCTATCGAGAATATGCCTGGCGTGTTGAAATATGGGAAAAACACTTGGTCACCATGGCAACCGCGGCATGAAGTAAGGACTATTGTGATGTACTCTGCCGTGTCATGATGTTGTGGATGATATGACCCTTTGAGCGCTGCGATCGAGAGGTTATGTATCATGGATTGTGTATACGGGTTGTCATGACAACCGGGAACTGGGACACACAGCCGCATCTGTGGCATGAGGTTTTTGATGATACACAGTGCGCTGATAATAAGGGACACGTATGATTGATGCGATGACTGCACTTTGAAATAGGGGGATTAGGTGTCAGTGGACACTATAGTAAGCCCCGGACCTGCGGTTTGACAGCTCTATTGATACTCGGTCTGCTAGCTAACACGCCCCCTGACATCATAGAGGACGGGTGAAGATTACCAATCAGTTTATTTGTTTACAGATTTCAGTCCTTGTTATTGGTTGGCGTAATAGTGATAGGTGTGTTTTTGTGTGATGAATGTTCTTAACCTATCGCATTGCGAGGGTGTGTTTCGCCCTCCTATCAGGTTCGTGTTGTTATTTATATTAGGTCTAAGACACCTTGGACAACTTTGAGCATGTGTGTGATCGGATCCAGTTTTTTGTTACATTTATATTACACATTCACAGGGATAATAATATATATATTGTTTGATGTACACTTTAAATAATAACAGTTTATATCTGTTTTGTATCACTTATATGAAAGCCGGTTTTGCACCCGGCCCATGTACTTTTGCACACGGCACATTTTGATTGGTAACTCACCAAGGGGAGTGGTTGTAAGGGACTTTATAAGTTTGTCTGTTTTCACTTTTTTGCTTGTCAGAAGAAGGGACGTTGTTGGTCCCGAAACGTCACAATAAAGGATATTTTATTGAAGTTGTTGTCTACAGTCCAGTGAGTGCTTTCTAATTCTTATTTTCTTACATACCTGGCTACAGCACCCTGGCAAGTTGCGGTCTGTTGATGAGAGTGCATATACCACATACAAACTTTTATATATATATATATATATATATATATATATATATATATATATATATATAGACGAACAAAGTGCACTCCAGATTCTGAACAAGCAACAGCTTCGGGTGCTAACACAAATCGAATTATAGCAGAAGACAAGAAGCACTCCAGAAGTCTTTCAAATAATGTCACCTTTAATTAGTGAACATTTTCGGGCAATAAATTGCCCGTCCTCATCCTTTCTCACACACACTTATATACACTCCCTCCCTCCCTCTCTCACACACACACTCATATGCACTCACTCTCACACACATTCATATACACTCCCTCTCTCACACAAGTCCTTGCTTGACCCCCTGCAATCTGGCTTTTATCCCCAACACTCAACTGAGACTGCCCTCACCAATGTTTCTAACAATCTTCTTTCTACTAAAAACAATGGTAACTACTGTTGACCTCTCAGCTACCACCCCCTCCTCCTACAGACTCTCAGCTCTCTTGGTCTTTGTGATACCGCCCTCTCTTGGATTCACTCTTATTTCTCTAACAGGCCCTTTTCTGTGTCATTTGCTAGCAACTCCTCCTATGCAATACCTCTCTTGGTTGGAGTACCTCCAGAAGTATTTATACTTCTTCAGTGGGTAAACTTATCAAAAGCTATGGCTTCAAATATCCACTCTATGCTGATGATACTCAGATCTACGTCTCCACCCCTCATCTTCTCTCTCTCTCTCTGTCCTTTTTCATGTCAACAACTGCTTATCTGGCTTTTTTTTCTGGATGGCCTCTCACCACCTAAAGATTAATGTGTCGAAGGTCAAAGACAGAGATCCTTCTAATCCCCCCCCCCCTTTAGCTTTACTCCAATTTCTGATTTTTCATTCACTGTTGGCAGCATCACTATCTCCCCATCACCCCAAGTCCACTGTCTTGGAGTTACACTTGAATGCAATCTTTCCTTCATCCCCCACATCCAATTGCTCTCTTCCTCCTACCACAACCACCTACACAATATCTCCAAAATGTATCCATTTCTGAGCGCTGACACCACTAAGAAACTAATCTGCTCACTGGTAATTTCCCGACTTGACTACTGTAATAACCTACTAACTGGCCTTCCAGCGAATCATGTCCACCCGACATTTGATAAATCGGCCCCATAGAGTCTATGCCAGATATTATGGGACAACCTGTGGGGTTTGTTAGACTTTTGCGAATCTTTGGGAGAAAATAAAAGATGGGAATTCTAGGAAATTTTGGTTTAATAAAATCAAATTCTTTCTTATTGATGTTGTCTTAATAGAATTAAATATGCTTTGGGGGGGGGGGGTCCAATTTCAATTCTCTATATGTAGTTGTATCCCCCAAAAGTCTTTGAGCCTCATTAATGTAGTATTCTTTATGCGTAATTACAAATATACCACCTTTATCCACCGGTTTTATAATGATCTCACTATCTTTCTTCAAATTATTTAGGGTATCCCTTTCAGATTTTGTAAAGTTGTGTTGTATTCTATCATTATTGTTAAATTTTCTAGGTCCTTTAATACCAATTTTTCAAAAAGTTCCAAATGTTTTCCCTTCTCTTGAGTTGGATAAAAGTGAGACTAAGGTTTAAGATCACTGTGTATTATTTTCTTATCTCTATTCATACTACTATATTCCCTCTTCTGTTCCATTCAACTGGATGTTTTAAAAAATATCTGTTTTCTTACAAACTGCTGGATGTTTATATGTGTCTCAAATTTATTCAATTTAGATGTGGGAGCAAATAATAATCCTAGATGTAGTACTCTTTCCTCTTCTTCTGAGAATATTCTATTAATTTGTTTAAAACCCCAACAATTATCCTTTTTCTCTCTTACTCTCTTTTTGTGTACCCCTATTTCCTCCTCAAAGTTTCTTTTTTTTGTGGACATTAAGGGTGCCAGGTGTACTTCTGTTATAAAATGTTTTGATGCTCCTATTTTTCAGAGTGTTCTCTAAAAAAATGATTGTTGTTTGACATATAGGGGCCGATTTACTAAAGTGCGAGTTGATATGATACGATGTAGCGTATCATGTCCGCCGCACATCGATAAATGCCGACAGCATACACTGTCGGCATTTATCATTGCACAAGCAGTTCTGGTGAACTGCTTATGCAATGCTGCCCCCTTCAGATTTGCGGCCAATCAGCCGCTAGCAGGGGGTGTCAATCAGCCAGATCGTATAGCATCGGGCAGATTGAAGACCGGGGTCTCAGAGGCAGCGGAAGTTATGGAGCAGTGGTTGTTAGACTGCTGCTTCATAACTACTGTTTCCGGCGAGCCTGAAGGCTCGTGCAGAAACAGGGGCATCCAGCTCCATTCAGAGCTTGATAATTTGGCCCCATAGTCTACTGGGGTTTGCGGATCAATAAATTCTAATGTTGTAATGGTGTATACCTACAGTATTTCTAAGCGGGATTCTCCAATTCTCTTATGGTATTCTCTATTATTTCCATATCTTTCTCCTTTTTGAGTTGTTTTATTCTCCAACTCTTTATTTCTATTATTCTAATTTCTGGTTCTATAGTGTTTGAATTCTCTTTTAGTATAATTTCTAAAAAACAAAATTTATGCTTACCTGATAAATATATTTCTTTCCGAATATGGAGAGTCCACAACGTCATTCAATTATTAGTGGCAATATCACTCCTGGCCAGCAGGAGGAGGCAAAGAGCACTACAGCAAAGCTGTGAAGTGTCACTCCCCTACCCATAATTTCCAGTCATTTGACTGAAGGGAAATGGAAAAGGAATAACACAAAGGTGTAGAGGTGCCTGAGGTTTAGTCAAAAATAACTGTCTTAATAAAGGGTGGGGTCATGGACTCTCCATATCCAGAAAGAAAGAAATTTGTTTTCTTTCCTAAGATATGGAGAGTCCACAACGTCATTCAATTACTAGTGGGAACCAATACCCAAGCTGGAGGACACAGAATGAATAGGGAGGGAGAACAAAACAGGCAGACCTAAACAGAAGGCACCAGCGCTTGAAGAACCTTTCTCCCAAATAAGGCCTCAGCCGAGGCAAAAGTATAAAATTTGTAAAATTTGGAAAAAGTATGCAGAGAGGACCAAGTTGCAGCCTTGCAAATCTGTTCCATAGAAGCTTCAATTTTGAAAGCCCAAGAAGAGGAGACAGCCCTAGTGTAATGAGCTGAAATTCTCTCAGGAGGCTGCTGTCCCGCAGTCTCATACGTTAAACGAATTATACATCTCAACCAGAGGGAAAGAGAAGTAGCAGTAGCCTTTTGACCCTTACGCTTTCCTGAGAAACAAGCAAACAGGGCAGAAGATTGGCGAAAATACTTAGTCATCTGTAGGTAGAATTTTAGAGCACGTACAACATCCAAGTTGTGCAACAGACGTTCTTTATAAGAAGATGGATTGGGACAGAGAGAAGGAACAACAATTTCCTGATTTTTATTTCTATCTGAAACCACTTTAGGAAGAAACCACAATTTAGTACGAAGAACCGCTCTATCCACTTGAAAGATAAGGTAAGGCAAATCACACTGCAAAGCCGAGAGTTCCGAAACTCTCTGAGCAGAAGAGATAGCAATAAGAAACAAAACCTTCCAAGATAGCAACTTAATATCTATGGAATGCATTGGCTCAAAAGGAGCCTGCTGCAAAACTTTAAGAACAAGATTAAGGCTCCAAGGAGGAGCAACAGGTTTAAACACAGGCCTGATTCTGACCAGGGCCTGACAAAAAGATTGAACATCTGGCACATCCACCAGACGCTTGAGTAACAAAATAGATCATGCAGAAATCTGACCTTTCAGAGAACTGACTGCCAACCCTTTCTCCAGGCCTTCCTGGAGAAAAGACAAAATTCTAGGAATCCTGACCCTACTCTAAGAGTAGCCCTTAGATTCACACCAATAAAGGTATTTACGCCATACCTTATGGTAAATTTTTCGAGTAACAGGCTTGCGAGCCTGGATCCATGGTCTCAATGACCGACTCAGAAAATCCACGCTTAGACAGAACTAAGCATTTAATCTCCAAGCAGTCAGCTTCAGAGAAATGAAATTTCGATGGAGGAATTGACCCTTAGTTTGAATGCTGAGATGCCATCAGATCCAGCTCCGGCACCCCCGATTTGAGGGTTAACCTGGAGAACACCTCCGGATGGAGAGTCCACTCTCCGGGATGAAATGTCTGTCTGTTAAGAAAATACGCTTCACAGTTGTCCACTCCAGAAATGTGGATGGCAGATAGACAACAATTGTAAGCCTCCGCCCACTGAATAATCCGTGCCACCTCCTTCATGGCTCAGGAACTCCGAGTTCCTCCCTGGTGGTTGATGTAAGCCACTGAGGTGATGTTGTCCGACTGAAACCTGATAAACTGGGCTAAGGACAATTGAGGACAAGCCATCAGAGCATTGTAAATCACTCTCAATTCCAAGATGTTTATGGTTAGAGAAGACTCCTCCCGATTCCATAGTCCCTGCGCCTTTAACAAGTCCCAGACTGCTACCCAGCCTAGCAGACTGGTGTCTGTGGTCACAATCACCCAGGAAGGTCTCCGGAAGCATGTGCCCTGAGACCAATGGAAAGCCACCATGGGAGAGAGTCTGTTGTCAACTGGTCTAGATCTATTCTCTGAGACAGATCCGAATGGTCTCCGTTCCATTGTCTGAGCATGCATAATTGCAGAGCTCTCAAATGGAATCGAGCAAAGGGAATGATGTCTATGGAAGCGACCATTAGACCAATTACCTCTATACATTGAACCACTGATGGCCGAACAGTAGACTGTAGAGAGAGGCAAGAGGAGAGAATTCTGGATTTTGTGACCTCTGTCAGAAAAATTTTCATAGATAGGGAATCTATTATAGTCCCTAAGAAAACCACCCTTGTAGCTGGAACAAGGAAACTATTTTCCAGATTCACTTTCCAACCGTGGATCTCTGTATGAGAGTTTGCTTGTTGAAAAGATGGCTCCTGAACGAATATGTCATCCAGGTAGAGCACCACTGCAATTCCCCGAGACCTGATCACTGCCAAGAGAGCCCCCAGAACCTTTGAGAAAATTCTGGGAGCTGTGGCAACGCCAAACGGAAAAGCCACATACTGAAAGTATTTGTCTAGAAAGGCGAATCTCAGGAATTTGTGATGATCCCTGTGGATGGGAACATGAAGGTACTTGTCCTTCAGGTCTATGGTTATCATGAACTAACCCTCTTGGACCAAAGGAAGAATGGAACGAATTTTTTCATATTGAATTACGGTACCCTGAGAAACTTGTTGAGGCACTTTAGATCTAAAATGGGTCAAAAATGTCCCTCTTTTTTGGGCACCAGTAACAGATTTTAATAAAATCCTAGACCCTGTTCCCTTTCTGGAACTGGAACAATCACTCCCAGGGAGGAAAGGTCCTAAACACAGTTCAAGAATGCCTCTCTTTTTACCTGGTCTACAGATAATCTTGAGAGGTGGAATCTGCCCCTGGGAGGGAAAGTTTTGAATTCTATTTTGTAACCCTGAGATATTATGTCCACAGTCCAAGGATCTGGGACATCTCGTCTCCACGCTTGACAAAACAGGGAAAATCTGCCCCCCACTTGATCCGATCCCGGACCGGGGGCCGACCCTTCATGCTGACTTAGACTCAGCTGAGGGTTTCTTTGATTGCTTCCCCTTATTCCAAGACTGATTCAAGAAGACTTGGACTGCTCCTGCTTGGAAGAGGGAGAGGGAGACTTTTGACCTTTGAAGTTACGAAAGGAACAAAAATTACTTTGATGTCCTTTGAGTCAGTTCTTCTTGTCTTGCGGTAGAAAAGACCCTTTTCCACCCATAATATCAGAAATTATTTCTGCCAGACCAGGTCCAAACAAGGTCTTACCCTTGTCAGGAAGCGCCAGAAGCTTGTACTTAGAAGTAACATCAGCTGACCAGGATTTTAGCCACAATGCCCTGCGGGCTAGGACAGTGAAGCCAGACATCTTGGCTCCCAGTCTAATAACTTGCATGTTAGCTTCAGAAATAAAGGAATTGGCTAGTTTGAGAGCCTTAATCCTATCTTGTATCTTAATACTCGTTACCAAAATAATTATTCAGCTGCAAGTCTGACTGTATATACTGCATTTAGTATAACACCAACAGACTCCTAATCCAGCCCTGCCATATATGATTAGGCAGCTGTAATTACCTGTCCAGTATCTGTCCTGAGATGATTACCTCTATTATTATATTAGGTCATCATATTTACCTTATATTTCTGCTTACAAACCTATTTGATTGTGCATGGTCTAGCAGTTACACACCTATTTGGCCAGTAATAATGGCCCATTATCCGTCTTAGGTGGTCATTTCAAGTGTACCTATAACCACTCCACAATTCATTGTGGGTTTAGTCATTTCTAGCCCCCCACCCATATGAGTAGGTAGCATGTCCATGGACAAATTATATTAACCCAGGACCATCACTAGTATTTACCTGTCATATTTGAGTAATCTAGTTGAATACAGCACCTTACTTGCTGCAAGTGTTTTTATATTTTGTTACCCATTTTTAATTATAACTAATAAAGTTTATATCCTATACTATAAAAGGCCAAGTGTGTTTGTCCGAAGCTGTCATACGCAGTAGAGACAGCACAAGGACAAACACACCTGGCCTTGGATTCCCTACCTGATTTGCCGACTGCCGCGAGAAGTGGGCGGGGCCGGGGGCAGGGCCGTGAAAGGCCGTGGAGAGAGCTCAAACAGCTCAAAAGAGGGGAGAAAGGGGAGAGAGAGATCAAGAGGGGAGAAAGAGACAGGGGAGAGAGAGAGAGGGGAGAGAGAGAGAGGGGAGAGAGAGAGAGAGGGGAGATGGAGAGAGGGGAGAGAGAAAGAGGGGAGATGTGGAGAGAAAGAGGGGAGAGAAAGAGGGGAGAGAGAAAAAGAGAGGGGGGAGATAGGGGGTTTCTTTTTTTTGTGGACATTAAGGGTGCCAGGTGTACTTCTGTTATAAAATGTTTTGATGCTCCTATTTTTCAGAGTGTTCTCTAAAAAAATGATTGTTGTTTGACATATAGGGGTCGATTTACTAAAGTGCGAGTTGATATGATACGATGTAGCGTATCATGTCCGCCGCACATCGATAAATGCCGACAGCATACACTGTCGGCATTTATCATTGCACAAGCAGTTCTGGTGAACTGCTTATGCAATGCTGCCCCCTTCAGATTTGCGGCCAATCAGCCGCTAGCAGGGGGTGTCAATCAGCCAGATCGTATAGCATCGGGCGGATTGAAGACCGGGGTCTCAGAGGCAGCGGAAGTTATGGAGCAGTGGTTGTTAGACTGCTGCTTCATAACTACTGTTTCCGGCGAGCCTGAAGGCTCGTGCAGAAACAGGGGCATCCAGCTCCATTCAGAGCTTGATAATTTGGCCCCATAGTCTACTGGGGTTTGCGGATCAATAAATTCTAATGTTGTAATGGTGTATACCTACAGTATTTCTAAGCGGGATTCTCCAATTCTCTTATGGTATTCTCTATTATTTCCATATCTTTCTCCTTTTTGAGTTGTTTTATTCTCCAACTCTTTATTTCTATTATTCTAATTTCTGGTTCTATAGTGTTTGAATTCTCTTTTAGTATAATTTCTAAAAAACAAAATTTATGCTTACCTGATAAATATATTTCTTTCTGAATATGGAGAGTCCACAACGTCATTCAATTATTAGTGGCAATATCACTCCTGGCCAGCAGGAGGAGGCAAAGAGCACTACAGCAAAGCTGTGAAGTGTCACTCCCCTACCCATAATTTCCAGTCATTTGACTGAAGGGAAATGGAAAAGGAATAACACAAAGGTGTAGAGGTGCCTGAGGTTTAGTCAAAAATAACTGTCTTAATAAAGGGTGGGGTCATGGACTCTCCATATCCAGAAAGAAAGAAATTTGTTTTCTTTCCTAAGATATGGAGAGTCCACAACGTCATTCAATTACTAGTGGGAACCAATACCCAAGTGTCAGGAACCTAGCTCCTTCTAGGACCCAGCGGAATCCTTCAAGCAAAAAACTTGCAGCTTGCCTTTAAAAACCACCCCAAATCAATTTTCTTTGCTTAGTAATTTGGAGTACAAGGCTACCCTATTTACCTGAGCCTAACTACTTTGAATAACTTGTTTTCTGAACTTTTTTTCTCACAGGAACTTTTTGATACTTTGTTCAACTTTAACTGGAATTCATCCAAACAACTGCAGTGTTCATTAACTTAGGAGCTGACATGCAATCAATTGAATGAACTGCCTGAACCAAACTGCAAGTATTATTCTATGTGTTCTAATGCTTTGTTACTTGGAGAACTTTCACTGTGTAGTTTGTATTTAAAGGAGAGTTACCACAGAACTTGTCACTGAAAATCTGGCTTTAACCCTTATTGAAACATCCTGACTGCAGATTAATAAACAACACAGCTTCCACAGTGAAACTGGAACTTCCACAGAACAGGCTGTGCATTCATTACAGCTCTGCCACACTACAAGTGCAACACAAGACAAGGTACAAATAATCTCTGCAAATAAAATAGCAATACTGCATGAGCATATGTATAACTGTTAACAGAACCTGGTTACTAGTTAAATATTAATGTGTTACACTGCATAAGACTCTGAGAGTTAATAGAACCATTACTACACCTGCAACTTAAGAACTAAAGCTAACTTAATATTGAGAGCAATTTCTACAAATCCTATTCAAGTTTGCTTAACCCTAACTGCATAATCTGGGGTGTGGCAAAATAAACCACTAAACTATCACTATTAGGTGAGAATATCACTAAGCCATAGTGATATTCCTTTACAATAGTGAAACAAAACAATTATTAATAAATTAAGATCTGTGAATTGTGTTCCATCGTTAACTTTATATTTGTAGCCTGAAATATTACTAAGCCATAAAAATGGAGCCACCAGATCTACCACAGATAGTTTACAACCTCTCCCAAAAGGTTGATCAGCTTGCTCAGGCGGTTCATGATTTACAAATTGAAAATCAGTCTTTAAGGGGAATTATAAGAGACTCACTTACTACTCATACTGCACCACCTCAGCAAACACCTGAACCTTCAGTTTCACTACCAGAGCTCTTTTCTGGAAACAGGAAGCAGTATAGGCAGTTTAAGAATTCATGTCATTTACTTTATAATCTACGACCTCGCAGTTATCCCACAGAGAGGATCAAGGTATTCAGTACTATTTCATTCCTGAGGGGTGAGCCAAGAATCTGGGCTGACAATCTGTGCGAACATAATGACCCAGTGCTAGGATCCCTTTCTGATTTTTTCACATGTATGGATGATCTTTTTCACGACACTGATGTACAAATGTCCGCTGAAGCCTCCATGAGGAACCTTAAGCAAGCCAAGAGACCCGTGGAGGAGTACATCACGGAATTTAAATTATACGCTGCTGATTCGGAATGGAGTCAGATTGCACTTCGAAACCAGTTCCGTTTAGGCCTCTCGGAGAGCTTGAAAGATGAAATCGCCAGGATAGAACTCCCAAAAACCCTAGATGGAATGATGAATGCTGCAAAACAATTGGATCGCAGACTGCGAGAAAGGAAGGCAGAAAGGGTTTCTGCAGATGTCCGACCAAAACCTTCTATCTATTCCCCACCTCAACCAACCCAACATAGTAAACAAACAGCTGTTCCCATGGAGATCGGAATAGCCCGTGGTCCTTTAACAACAGAAGAAAGATACCGCAGGAAGAGTAATAATCTGTGCATGTATTGCGCCAATCCTACACATTCAGTCCAGGAGTGTCCCATTTTACAGAAAAACAAGAAATGTAAGTTCAAAGTTACAAGTTCTTTATTAAACACCACTAAAACTAAAACTTATTGCATGTTAACTCTCTCCATACAGTGGGACCAAGATCAGCTGACTACTGAAGCCATCATAGACTCGGGAGCTTATGGATGCTTTATTGATTATAATGTTGTAAAGCAAAATAAAATACCCCTTATAAAAAAGCATACTCCATTTTCTTTTCATATGATTGACGGTTCAGAACCTAAAACTGGCCCTATCACACACCATACCACACCGTTAACAGTTACTACAGCAGGACACACAGAACACCTCTCATTTGATGTTGTCTCGTCACCACATTTCCCAGTGGTTTTGGGTATTAGTTGGCTCAAATTACATAATCCAGTTATCCACTGGTCACTATCTTCCATAAAATTTGATTCAGTCTATTGTAAAACAACATGTTTCCACAAACATGTTCTACTCCAGACCGAAATAGCTACAGAAAAACCTGAGTTGCAAATTCCTTCACCTTATGCAGATTTCAAGGATGTATTCAGTAAAGTAGAAGCTGAGAACTTGCCTCCTCATCGTGCATACGATTGTCCAATACAACTTCAACCTGGTTCTTCCATCCCTTATGGACACTTGTACCCTCTCTGCAAGCCAGAATTGGATCATTTAAAGGAGTATCTCGAAGAAAATTTACGGAAAGGATTTATCAGAGCATCAACATCACCAGCAGGTGCCGGAATTTTTTTTGTGCGGAATAAGGATTCATCATTACGTCCCATAATCGATTACAGAGAACTCAACAAACGCACAATAAAAAATCGTTACCCACTCCCATTAATCCCAGAACTAATCGAAAGGTTATCTGAGGCAACTATATACACGAAACTCGATTTAAGGGGAGCCTATAACTTAGTGAGGATAAAAGAAGGACACGAATGGTTGACCGCATTCAGGACAAGGTATGGCCTTTATGAGTACCTTGTCATGCCGTTTGGACTGTGCAACGCACCCGCCACTTTTCAACACTTCATAAACGATGTGTTCAGAGATCTCTTAGACATCTGTCTTGTGATATACCTAGACGATATTTTGATTTATTCTAAAAATGAAACAGAACACAAAACACACGTGCGATGGGTACTGTCTAGGCTCCGAGAGCATAAACTGTATGCTAAGTTGGAGAAATGCATATTCCATACCAAGCATGTGTCATTCCTTGGATATGATATCTCACCAACAGGTATCACTATGCAAAAACAAAAAGTAGACGCTGTCAAAAATTGGTTAATACCCAAGTCCAGAAAGGAACTCCAAAAATTCCTAGGTTTTGCAAACTACTATAGGAAATTCATTAGAAACTTTTCCAAGATAGCAAAACCACTGACGAAATTAACCAGCATTAACTCATCTTATAACTGGGATCCAGACGCTAATTCAGCTTTTGAATATTTAAAGGATAGTTTTACATCAGCACCCATTCTAAGATTTCCGAACCCCGAACACCACTATGTGTTGGAAGTTGATTCCTCTGATTTTGCCTTAGGCTCAGTTCTCTCTCAACAGGAAACACCAAACGATCCCATCCATCCAGTTTCTTACTTCTCACAGATGATGTCAACAGCTGAAAGAAATTATTCCATAGGAGATAAAGAACTCCTCGCAATAAAAAGATCACTGGAACACTGGAGGCATCTTCTCGAAGGTACCAAGTTTCCTATTACCATTTTCACTGATCACAGGAACCTACTTTATTTAGAAAACAACAAAACTCTTTCAGCAAGACAGGTCCGTTGGAGTTTATTCTTCTCGCGCTTCAACTTCAATATTGTATATAGACCTGCCTCCAGGAATGGTAAAGCAGATGCTCTGTCTCGCCTACCTGAGAAACCTAAAACAACAACCCAAAATACCACTATCTTACCTACCGAATGTTTTGTAGGTCTAACCACCGATGTGATAACCGAAATCAAACGTCATTGTCTCAAGGAGCCGGAGCTACCTCACTCTTCTGTACATAAGATTGATGACCTGTACTACCATGAAGGGAAATTATACATTCCCAAAGCATTGCGAATAAATTTTCTCAAGTTATACCATGACTCTCCATTAGCCGGACACCCAGGAATTTACCGAACCTTGGAACAGCTTTCACGGGATTGTTGGTGGCCAAAAATGAAAGAATCCATCCGAGACTATATCTTAACTTGTGCCATTTGTGCCACTTCGAAATCCGAGAGAAGAGCTCCGTATGGATTATTAACTCCATTACCAGTACCGAAGAGACCCTGGTACCATCTATCGATGGATTTCATAGTGGATTTACCTGAATCAAATAAACAGACAACAATCCTAGTGGTCATAGATATATTTACTAAGATGGCCCATTTTGTGCCGTATCACAAAGTACCCACATCCTCTGAGACAGCACATTTATTCATAGATAACATACTCAAGCTACATGGGTTACCAAAGATAATAACTACCGATAGAGGAACACAATTCACCTCACATTTCTGGACAAAACTTTGTGACTTAACACAGATCGATCATCGTTTCTCGACATCATTTCACCCTCAGACCAATGGTCAATCAGAGAGACTGAATCAATGGCTGGAACAATATCTTCGGTGCTATTGTTCCTACCATCAAGAACATTGGATGAACTTCCTCTCCATGGCTGAATTTGCCTATAACAATGCTGTAAACTCATCTACAAAATCTACACCATTTTATGCAAATTATGCCTACCATCCAACAATATCTTTCATTGCAACAGACACCTTAAATTCACCCTTAATCGATGATCTACATGATTCCTTACAAGACAATTTCCGCTTTATTGAGGAGAACATAAAAAATGCTCAGCTCACTCAAAAGCATTATTACGACCTCAAGAGAAGACCACCACCTATATACGCCATAGGTGATCTCGTTTGGCTATCCACCAAAAACATGAAATTACAGATACCGAGTAAGAAACTCTCGGGTCTGTTCATAGGACCATTCCCTATAGTTAGAATTGTCAATGAAAACGCAATGACTCTTAAATTACCTGATAGTATTAAGGTCCACCCCACATTTCATGTGTCACTATTGAAACCATACAGAGCCACTCGTCACTCTCAACTCATTCTTCCACCACCTCCTCAGGCACTGGATCCAGACGAATATGAAGTGCATTCCCTGCTGGATTCCAGGTTCCATAGAGGTGAATTACAATATCTGGTACGCTGGAAAAATTATTCAGCTGATGACGACACATGGGAACCTGCAACCAATCTTAGAGCTCAACGGCTGGTCACTCTCTTCCATCGCAGAAATCCAAATCGTCCCAGACCGGCAACTGTGGGACCGTTGCCCTGAGTGGGGGGTCATGTCAGGAACCTAGCTCCTTCTAGGACCCAGCGGAATCCTTCAAGCAAAAAACTTGCAGCTTGCCTTTAAAAACCACCCCAAATCAATTTTCTTTGCTTAGTAATTTGGAGTACAAGGCTACCCTATTTACCTGAGCCTAACTACTTTGAATAACTTGTTTTCTGAACTTTTTTCCTCACAGGAACTTTTTGATACTTTGTTCAACTTTAACTGGAATTCATCCAAACAACTGCAGTGTTCATTAACTTAGGAGCTGACATGCAATCAATTGAATGAACTGCCTGAACCAAACTGCAAGTATTATTCTATGTGTTCTAATGCTTTGTTACTTGGAGAACTTTCACTGTGTAGTTTGTATTTAAAGGAGAGTTACCACAGAACTTGTCACTGAAAATCTGGCTTTAACCCTTATTGAAACATCCTGACTGCAGATTAATAAACAACACAGCTTCCACAGTGAAACTGGAACTTCCACAGAACAGGCTGTGCATTCATTACAGCTCTGCCACACTACAAGTGCAACACAAGACAAGGTACAAATAATCTCTGCAAATAAAATAGCAATACTGCATGAGCATATGTATAACTGTTAACAGAACCTGGTTACTAGTTAAATATTAATGTGTTACACTGCATAAGACTCTGAGAGTTAATAGAACCATTACTACACCTGCAACTTAAGAACTAAAGCTAACTTAATATTGAGAGCAATTTCTACAAATCCTATTCAAGTTTGCTTAACCCTAACTGCATAATCTGGGGTGTGGCAAAATAAACCACTAAACTATCACTATTAGGTGAGAATATCACTAAGCCATAGTGATATTCCTTTACAATAGTGAAACAAAACAATTATTAATAAATTAAGATCTGTGAATTGTGTTCCATCGTTAACTTTATATTTGTAGCCTGACACCAAGCTGGAGGACACAGAATGAATAGGGAGGGAGAACAAAACAGGCAGACCTAAACAGAAGGCACCAGCGCTTGAAGAACCTTTCTCCCAAATAAGGCCTCAGCCGAGGCAAAAGTATAAAATTTGTAAAATTTGGAAAAAGTATGCAGAGAGGACCAAGTTGCAGCCTTGCAAATCTGTTCCATAGAAGCTTCAATTTTGAAAGCCCAAGAAGAAGAGACAGCCCTAGTGTAATGAGCTGAAATTCTCTCAGGAGGCTGCTGTCCCGCAGTCTCATACGTTAAACGAATTATACATCTCAACCAGAGGGAAAGAGAAGTAGCAGTAGCCTTTTGACCCTTACGCTTTCCTGAGAAACAAGCAAACAGGGCAGAAGATTGGCGAAAATACTTAGTCATCTGTAGGTAGAATTTTAGAGCACGTACAACATCCAAGTTGTGCAACAGACGTTCTTTATAAGAAGATGGATTGGGACAGAGAGAAGGAACAACAATTTCCTGATTTTTATTTCTATCTGAAACCACTTTAGGAAGAAACCACAATTTAGTACGAAGAACCGCTCTATCCACTTGAAAGATAAGGTAAGGCGAATCACACTGCAAAGCCGAGAGTTCCGAAACTCTCTGAGCAGAAGAGATAGCAATAAGAAACAAAACCTTCCAAGATAGCAACTTAATATCTATGGAATGCATTGGCTCAAAAGGAGCCTGCTGCAAAACTTTAAGAACAAGATTAAGGCTCCAAGGAGGAGCAACAGGTTTAAACACAGGCCTGATTCTGACCAGGGCCTGACAAAAAGATTGAACATCTGGCACATCCACCAGACGCTTGAGTAACAAAATAGATCATGCAGAAATCTGACCTTTCAGAGAACTGACTGCCAACCCTTTCTCCAGGCCTTCCTGGAGAAAAGACAAAATTCTAGGAATCCTGACCCTACTCTAAGAGTAGCCCTTAGATTCACACCAATAAAGGTATTTACGCCATACCTTATGGTAAATTTTTCGAGTAACAGGCTTGCGAGCCTGGATCCATGGTCTCAATGACCGACTCAGAAAATCCACGCTTAGACAGAACTAAGCATTTAATCTCCAAGCAGTCAGCTTCAGAGAAATGAAATTTCGATGGAGGAATTGACCCTTAGTTAGAAGGCTGAGATGCCATCAGATCCAGCTCCGGCACCCCCGATTTGAGGGTTAACCTGGAGAACACCTCCGGATGGAGAGTCCACTCTCCGGGATGAAATGTCTGTCTGTTAAGAAAATACGCTTCACAGTTGTCCACTCCAGAAATGTGGATGGCAGATAGACAACAATTGTAAGCCTCCGCCCACTGAATAATCCGTGCCACCTCCTTCATGGCTCAGGAACTCCGAGTTCCTCCCTGGTGGTTGATGTAAGCCACTGAGGTGATGTTGTCCGACTGAAACCTGATAAACTGGGCTAAGGACAATTGAGGACAAGCCATCAGAGCATTGTAAATCACTCTCAATTCCAAGATGTTTATGGTTAGAGAAGACTCCTCCCAATTCCATAGTCCCTGCGCCTTTAACAAGTCCCAGACTGCTACCCAGCCTAGCAGACTGGTGTCTGTGGTCACAATCACCCAGGAAGGTCTCCGGAAGCATGTGCCCTGAGACCAATGGAAAGCCACCACGGGAGAGAGTCTGTTGTCAACTGGTCTAGATCTATTCTCTGAGACAGATCCGAATGGTCTCCGTTCCATTGTCTGAGCATGCATAATTGCAGAGCTCTCAAATGGAATCGAGCAAAGGGAATGATGTCTATGGAAGCGACCATTAGACCAATTACCTCCATACATTGAACCACTGATGGCCGAACAATAGACTGTAGAGAGAGGCAAGAGGAGAGAATTCTGGATTTTCTGACCTCTGTCAGAAAAATTTTCATAGATAGGGAATCTATTATAGTCCCTAAGAAAACCACCCTTGTAGCTGGAACAAGGAAACTATTTTCCAGATTCACTTTCCAACCGTGGATCTCTGTATGAGAGTTTGCTTGTTGAAAAGATGGCTCCTGAACGAATATGTCATCCAGGTAGAGCGCCACTGCAATTCCCCGAGACCTGATCACTGCCAAGAGAGCCCCCAGAACCTTTGAGAAAATTCTGGGAGCTGTGGCAACGCCAAACGGAAAAGCCACATACTGAAAGTATTTGTCTAGAAAGGCGAATCTCAGGAATTTGTGATGATCCCTGTGGATGGGAACATGAAGTTACTTGTCCTTCAGGTCTATGGTTATCATGAACTAACCCTCTTGGACCAAAGGAAGAATGGAACGAATTTTTTCATATTGAATTACGGTACCCTGAGAAACTTGTTGAGGCACTTTAGATCTAAAATGGGTCAAAAATGTCCCTCTTTTTTGGGCACCAGTAACAGATTTTAATAAAATCCTAGACCCTGTTCCCTTTCTGGAACTGGAACAATCACTCCCAGGGAGGAAAGGTCCTAAACACAGTTCAAGAATGCCTCTCTTTTTACCTGGTCTACAGATAATCTTGAGAGGTGGAATCTGCCCCTGGGAGGGAAAGTTTTGAATTCTATTTTGTAACCCTGAGATATTATGTCCACAGTCCAAGGATCTGGGACATCTCGTCTCCACGCTTGACAAAACAGGGAAAATCTGCCCCCCACTTGATCCGATCCCGGACCGGGGGCCTACCCTTCATGCTGACTTAGACTCAGCTGAGGGTTTCTTTGATTGCTTCCCCTTATTCCAAGACTGATTCAAGAAGACTTGGACTGCTCCTGCTTGGAAGAGGGAGAGGGAGACTTTTGACCTTTGAAGTTACGAAAGGAACAAAAATTACTTTGATGTCCTTTGAGTCAGTTCTTCTTGTCTTGCGGTAGAAAAGACCCTTTTCCACCCATAATATCAGAAATTATTTCTGCCAGACCAGGTCCAAACAAGGTCTTACCCTTGTCAGGAAGCGCCAGAAGCTTGTACTTAGAAGTAACATCAGCTGACCAGGATTTTAGCCACAATGCCCTGCGGGCTAGGACAGTGAAGCCAGACATCTTGGCTCCCAGTCTAATAACTTGCATGTTAGCTTCAGAAATAAAGGAATTGGCTAGTTTGAGAGCCTTAATCCTATCTTGTATCTTAATACTCGTTACCAAAATAATTATTCAGCTGCAAGTCTGACTGTATATACTG